>NC_085138.1:227569287-227874026 GCF_035046485.1 Aedes albopictus
TTCTAAACTAAATCGGCGATTTTAGAACCCCATTGGGCCAAATTTATGCTCAAAATTGCGATATCTCTACTGGTTTCCGAGATATTAACCTTCCTTAGTCTCTAAAAAAAAGTTACAAATAAGACCCTGGGGTCATTTTTGACCCCAAACTTTGGACAGCTCGCAAAAATCAGTGGCTTGACCGATTTTGGATCTCTTTGGCTCAAATGAAAGGGGCACAAGTCTAGTTTTCAAAACCACCGGAGAAATCCGGATTCGGTCACTGTGGCCACCGGGAACCTGCTTCAACTGAAAAATGCCGCTTTTGAGACCCTAAATTTGGCAAGCTATAACTTTGCAACCAAACAAGTAATCAGGACCGTCCAAGGGTCGTTGGAAAGGTTGTCACCTGCTACATGTTAGCATGCGACAGAGTCTTTTACCCGATTACCATGGAATGGAGATCAACCCACCAGAATAAAAATAAATGTTGAGGTTCTCGAATCTGTAAACCATTACACCCCACAACAGAACCACAGAACCCATCTTCAAAACGCAAATACATCTCTAATTCTCCGAGTACCTATGAGGTGGGATCCTCTTTGAAGACAGGCCGATGCCGATCTCTCCAGACAATCAGCTAGAGTGCAGCTCACCAGTACTAAAATTGCACAAAATGCGATGATCGGGAGATGTAGAAGCGTACCACTCATTTGCCGAATAGTAATACGAATCTGGCAGTGGTGAATAAACCAAATGAGAATTTTGCCTACACCCATGCATCTCTGAACGATCCAGTTAGTTCCGTATGATCTAGCCTACAAGCAATACCAAGTAGTGCGCGATAAGGTCGGCAATTGCGTGATAATTTTATTAGACAAAACCGTGTAATGCATGCAAGTCGTCCAGTTTTCATTATATATACGGGACTTGATTTGATAATGGAGTAGATTTTAGTGCTTATGAGATCGGTGAGCAAGTAGAAACTGGTGATCTATGTGCGCGAATCTAAGTGCTTTTCGATCCCACTCTCAGGCCTATTGAGTGACGCCAACGAACGTGTCGTGGAAGATGTAGTGACCATCACGGCCATGGTCGCGACGCAGTGGAACCCTGGTCCGGCGCTTCTGACTGGGTCCTGCCATCCGGATGGCTGGTGACGTCGCCGATGGATACACTCCCACACGTTTGCACACTTACAACATTTAGATAAGTACAAAAAACCTTTAGATTTAAGCTATATTGGGGTGGGAAAATAAATGGGTTACGCATGTTAAATTTCAGTATTTCTTTTTATCTCTGGTGATATCGCGGACTAGAATCGTTTTAGTGAATTTTGATGCTAAGCCGCGGACCTGTTCAGGCTGTCTGTAAGCACGGCAGCGCTTTTGCATGTGTTCTAGCTAATTCTTAATTAAATTTTGTCTCATGCCAGTGGGAAGAAATCCCCTTGTGACAAATGGCGCCCAACGTTAAAAAGTGCTTAGTAATTTCCACTTAACGAGGTTCTTGTCCAAAAAAAAATATCATTGGCTTTTGTAAAGATACTTGAAATTTGTTCTGATTGCATTACTTCCCAAAATTTTACATTTAGTTTCATTATTCTACTGCGTAGTTGATTCCACGTGTCTCACACTAAATTGTATATAGTAGCCGTAAGTATTGAATTCTATTGTTTCAATTGAATTAGAAAAATCCTACCAAGGTCGCCAAAATGGCTGTTGAAATAGAAAATATCCCTTTGAATTCGTTTTATTTTTTTTCCTTTCTCTAGCTTTAGGTGCGTAGTTCGTATAGTTTAAAGCGAACGATACAATCATTGGTACAAAACAATAGGTCGATTCTCATAAAGCGTGATATTGATATTGATATAGTTCGAGAGACATTTTTGGATAGAGTTTAGATACCGTGGTGAAAACGAAATCATGAGTGACGGTGAGGTAGAATCCGAGCCGGAGATGAATTTGAACAGGATGAGTGTACACGAGAGGAGAAGATTGACTATTTCGCCGAATTTTCGGGATCGTCTGAGTGCAGTGTTCGCGCGAAAAACGAGTGAGATTAATGAACAGTCACTCAAACCGGTCGCGGAAGGAGAAGATAAACCCGCGGCGAAGGTATCTGCACCGCTGAAGGTACCCGTTGTGATTGATTTGAATGATAGCGATCATGGTAGGAAGAAAGTGATATCTACTGGTGCGATTCCAAAAAATCAAAGGGTGATAGAGCAGAAAACTGTGTTACCTGTGAATCACGATGATAAGGAAGATGATGAGGTTCTGCAGGCTCCCGGATTTAACATACCGGAGAGTAGTTCTGTGAATATGATGAACAACCCGTTGTTTCATGGAGTGCCCTGGAACACAAGTAGTAGACAGAGCATGCCAATTTCGAAGTGGCCGATTAGATACTCGGGCACGGACAACGGTGTTGGATTAAACTTGTTTTTGCGGCAGGTGGAGTTTTTTGCTGCTTCAGAAGGAATGTGTAAAGGTGATTTGTTCCAGTCAGCGCACCAACTACTGGTTGGTCCAGCTAGTGCCTGGTACGTGACAAAGTGGCCTACACTACGTTACAAGAATTGGGACTTTTTTGTCACGGCTTTGCGGAAGCAATTCCTTCCGAGCAACATCGATCATTACATCAAAGTTAAATCGATGTCGATGTACCAAGGACGAAATGAATCTTTTTCTAATTTTTTGGTGCGGATGGAACAGTTCTTCCTCTGTAGAACAACACCGCTCTCAGAGGAAGACAAATTCGAAATTATTTGGCATACGATGCGCCCAGCGTACAGAGATAGATTAGCTCTGGTGAGGGTGGATACACTGAGCACCTTGGAGTCACTCTGTGAGCGGATTGATGCAAACAATGACTCTTTGATGAGTCGATTCAACCTCGCGTTTGAAAACAGAAGGGTCAATGAGGTCGACCTTTCGTTTGAGCAGCAGTCCTCAAATGATTTTGAGGGTGATGTTTTCAACGCACCTCTGTATCGGCACGAAAACCTTTCTTACCCACAGCATAATCCAGAAGCGAAGGCGAATGATAGCTATGTCAACCGTGAGCGTCAGGGGGATAGAGTCAGAGAAGAGACTAGGTATAAATCGCAAATTTATTCTAATTCTCAGAAGAACTCTCCTGCTCAACAGAGCACGTCTAATCTGCCGAAGATTAACATTCAAGGATCGTGGAAAAAAATGTCCAAAGCAGACATTTTGAAGAAGTATGAGGTACCGGAGAGAAATGTTTGCCTAAACTGCCGTAAGACAGGCCATCATTTCACCAACTGTTTCCTTAAGAGGCAAGTTTTTTGTTACGTGTGTGGATTGCCTGACTTCCATTATGAGGAGTGCCCATACTGTGAAGAAAAAAACTTGAAACAGAGGAATTCAAGGAGGTGAATTTCTCAAATGTTCTAAATACCTCCGAATCAAACGAATATGATTCGTTTTCATCGTCAAATGAGAGCCTTGCTTCCGATTGTGTAGATAAGTTGAAGAACGAAATGAAGAAGCAACTTCAATGCTCCACCAGCTATTTTCATGAAGTTGATGCAGTACTGATCAATTTAGATGGTGATAATCGATACTATGTTAAATTCTCTCTGCTAGGACTTCCTTTGTGTGGCTTACTGGATAGCGGTAGCCAAGTATCCCTAGTGGGATCGAATTTTGGCAATATCTCAGAATACTTAGCCTTGCAACCACTTCACACAAAAATCAAATTAACGACAGCCAGTGGGGAACAGTTGGGAGTTCAGGGGTATGTGGATGTCCCATTTACACTTAATGGAGCAACCAGAATTCTACCGTGTCTCGTAGTCCCTGAGCTCAATGATCGTTGTTTGTTAGGAATAGATTTTTTCAAATTGTTCGATTTCAAAATCAGTGCGAACAATGACAGTATTTCACGTTCAGTGGACGGTTCAAATCAAGTTTTTTCGTGTACAGTTGATAGTTCGGCTGACATTCTTAAATTAGCTACATCTGATTTTGAGGAGAAAAATAATTCTCATAAGCTCACAAATGACCAACAAATGGAGCTCGATAAAGTCGTAAGTAGTTTCAAGTGCTCCAAAGATGATAAACTTGACTCATGCAATCTGTTGCAGCATGAGATAGTACTGACAGATGAAAATCCCATCCACTTGAACCCACATCCGTGGTCTCCAAGTATTCACCGTAAGGTCAATGCAGAGATTAACAGGCTGTTAAAACTAGACATAATTGAACCATCCAATGCTGATTGGGCCTTACACGTTGTCCCGGTAACGAAAGAAAACGGTGACATTCGACTGTGTCTGGATGCGAGGCGACTTAATGCTCGCACGGTAAAAGACGCTTACCCATTAGCTAATTCAATGCGCATACTCAGTAATCTGGGAAAGAATAAATATTTTTCCGTATTAGACCTGAAGGATTCTTTTCTACAGGTAAATTTGCAGGAAAAGTCGCGAAAATATACTAGCTTCAAAATTATTGGCCGGGGGCTGTTTCAATATAAGCGGTTGCCCTTTGGCCTCATCAACAGCAGCGCCACTATGTCCAGGATACTCGATAGAGTTCTCAAGGAAGGAAAGTTTGAGCCATTCATTTTCGCCTATCTCGACGATATAATCGTGGCAACTTCAACCTTTGAGGAACATGTTAAGTACTTGAAGATTGTTGCGGAGTGTTTAGCAGAAGCTAATCTCTCTATAAATTTGAAAAAATGTAGGTTTTGTGTGAAGAAGATTAAGTATCTTGGCTTCATTCTCTCTGAAGATGGATATCAGCCCAATCCCGAGAGGGTGGCCGCAATCTCTAAATTTGTCCGGCCTCAAACCCCGAAAGAAATCCGTAGGTTTTTGGGTATGGCAGGATACTACAGAAATTTTCTGCCAAATTTCAGTGGTATCTCAGCACCGATATCGGATTTGCTGAAGGGCAATCCGAAAAAGATCGTTTGGAGTGAGGCAGCAGAAAAATCCTTTATCCAATTGAAGGAATGTCTGATGGCAGAACCTATTTTGAAAAATCCCGATTGGACTAGAGAGTTCGTGGTTCAGTCCGACGCCAGTGATGTGGCGATAGCAGGGATCTTAACTCAGCAATGGGACGATGGGGAACACATAATCGCGTATTTTTCCAGAAAACTTACGGCGTGTGAGAAGAGATATGGGCCAACAGACAAAGAGGGTTTGGCAGCCCTTGAATCCATTGAGCATTTTCGTTCCTATGTGGAAGGAGCGCATTTTACTCTCGTAACCGATTGCTCAGCGATAACTTTCATTTGTAGGTCGAAGTGGAGACCGAGTTCTCGTTTATCAAGGTGGTCTATGAAGTTTCAAGAATTTGACATGACTTTGAAACATCGCAAAGGTCGGGATAATGTAGTCTGTGACACATTGAGCCGAGCGGTGTGTGTCATCTTCAGTGATTCAGTATCACACTGGTATTCAGACCTCAAAAGCAAAATTCAAAATGCGCCTGATCAGTACCCAAATTTTAAAATTCAGAATGACAATTTGTACAAATTTGTCTCTACCAGATCTGAATTTGAAGATGGCCATTTTGAGTGGAAAATTGTAGTACCACCTGATAAAATTCGTGCTGTCGTAGAAGAGGAACATGAAAAGCTGATGCACTTGGGAGTGGATAAGTCATTCGAAAGAATAAAACTTAGATATTATTGGCCAAAAATGAAAACGGACATCAAAAGGATTTTGTCCAAATGTCAAACATGCAAGCAATCTAAATATCCAACCGTGGCTACGGTACCGCCTCTGGGAGAGCATAAAAATGCTCAAAAACCATTTCAAATGATTGCCATTGATTACTTGAGTGGATTCGTTAGGAGTAAGAAAGGTAACACAGATCTGTTAGTATGCCTAGATATTTTCACAAAATTTGTTCGTCTTTTTCCTGTGAAAAGGATAAACGCTGAAAAAACAGTTGAAATACTGCGAGAGGAATGGTTTCTGAAGTATGGTATCCCTCAGGTACTGATATCAGACAACGCTGTAACGTTTACATCTAACGCGATGCAAAATTTGTTATCTAAACCTAATGTGCATCATTTCCGAAATAGTCGCCGGCATTGTCAGAACAATCCGGTGGAGCGTGTCAATCGCGTTATTTTGGCATGCATAAGATCACACTGCAAACATGATCACAGAACATGGGATTCCAAGATCGTTGAGATAGAATTCTCCCTCAATAATACTAAACATTGTTCGACCGGTTATACACCCTATTTTCTAGTCCATGGCTTTGAGGCAACCGCAGACGGAAAGGATCATTTACAGAATGATCGTACTTCTGAACCGTCAGACGCGAGTTTTGTTGAGCGCAGGTCGAGAATGATAGGACCGCTATACGAAGACGTCGTTAACAATAACGCGAAGCAGTACGAGAAATATAAGAAGAGTTACGACACGAAACATAAAACGCATCCACTCGCATTCGAAATAGGACAGAAAGTCTATAAGAAGAATTTTAAGCTCTCCAACGCGGCGGAGAACTACGCGGCAAAACTCGGACCCGTGTATGTACCGTGCAAGATTTTGTCCCGTCGTGGCGCGACATCTTATGAGCTTGAAGACGAGGAAGGGAGAAATTTGGGCATTTTTGCTGCTCAAGACTTGATCCCTGAGTAAACCCCTAGAAAACGAACTGATGAAACCAAAATGTGTCAAGATATAATCTACAGAAGAGGAAGGAATCAAAAAAAAAAGCGGAATGGGTAGGATATGCGAAGGCTACTAAAATGAGACACTTCTGATCAATTGCGACGGCAGTTGAAATAAGTCCAATTTTAGAGACAAGAAAAGGAGTTCTACAATGCTTCAGGTTTCTTTCGCGAGCCAACCAAATTCTGTGTAGATAAGAACTACTTCTGACTTGACAAACTAACATTTTGAGACATCGGACGTCCTTTGACAACTGGAATGATACATATTTGAAAGGGATTAGTAGAACTAAACGAGTGCCAACAATCATTTCTTATCACAAGTGATGAACTGATTGTTGTCATTTGGTGTGGGGGTGTTGTCACCTGCTACATGTTAGCATGCGACAGAGTCTTTTACCCGATTACCATGGAATGGAGATCAACCCACCAGAATAAAAATAAATGTTGAGGTTCTCGAATCTGTAAACCATTACACCCCACAACAGAACCACAGAACCCATCTTCAAAACGCAAATACATCTCTAATTCTCCGAGTACCTATGAGGTGGGATCCTCTTTGAAGACAGGCCGATGCCGATCTCTCCAGACAATCAGCTAGAGTGCAGCTCACCAGTACTAAAATTGCACAAAATGCGATGATCGGGAGATGTAGAAGCGTACCACTCATTTGCCGAATAGTAATACGAATCTGGCAGTGGTGAATAAACCAAATGAGAATTTTGCCTACACCCATGCATCTCTGAACGATCCAGTTAGTTCCGTATGATCTAGCCTACAAGCAATACCAAGTAGTGCGCGATAAGGTCGGCAATTGCGTGATAATTTTATTAGACAAAACCGTGTAATGCATGCAAGTCGTCCAGTTTTCATTATATATACGGGACTTGATTTGATAATGGAGTAGATTTTAGTGCTTATGAGATCGGTGAGCAAGTAGAAACTGGTGATCTATGTGCGCGAATCTAAGTGCTTTTCGATCCCACTCTCAGGCCTATTGAGTGACGCCAACGAACGTGTCGTGGAAGATGTAGTGACCATCACGGCCATGGTCGCGACGCAGTGGAACCCTGGTCCGGCGCTTCTGACTGGGTCCTGCCATCCGGATGGCTGGTGACGTCGCCGATGGATACACTCCCACACGTTTGCACACTTACAACATTTAGATAAGTACAAAAAACCTTTAGATTTAAGCTATATTGGGGTGGGAAAATAAATGGGTTACGCATGTTAAATTTCAGTATTTCTTTTTATCTCTGGTGATATCGCGGACTAGAATCGTTTTAGTGAATTTTGATGCTAAGCCGCGGACCTGTTCAGGCTGTCTGTAAGCACGGCAGCGCTTTTGCATGTGTTCTAGCTAATTCTTAATTAAATTTTGTCTCATGCCAGTGGGAAGAAATCCCCTTGTGACAAGGTATTCACGTGGACTTTGATTATAGACATTAATATTGACTAATTATTGAGAACCGGTTCCGGAAATCCGGAACATCCGAAATTTTAATTTTCATCATTGCTATGTGCTTGAAAATCCACAAATGTCTTCTTCTTCTTCTTCTTCTTCTTGGCGTAACGTCCTCACTGGGACAAAGCCTGCTTCTCAGCTTAGTGTTCTATGAGCACTTCCACAGTTTTTAACTGAGAGCTTCCTCTGCCAATGACCATTTTGCATGTGTATATCGTGTGGCAGGCACGAAGATACTCTATGCCCAAGGAAGTCAAGGAAATTTCCTTTACGAAAAGATCCTGGACCGACCGGGAATCGAACCCGTCACCCTCAGCATGGTCATGCTGAATACCCGTGCGTTTACCGCCTCGGCTATATGGGCCCCACAAATGTATTCCCTTTATGCATTTTATTGCATTACTGCTCTGCAGGCTTCACTGAAATGAGACACATATTGTTTAAGACCATTTTTGAAGGGTTCTGGGCAGGTCTGGTCAATGCGGAACGGGTTACAGGGACTCCGGAAGGTGGTCAATTAGGTAACGACAATGAACTTCGTATAGTTTTCGCTCCAAAACCCGGCGCCACATGGTGCAACCTTCGAATTTTCATATCTGTTGTTCTTGTGATACACAAAGAGATCGATAGTCACCATCTTCTTCTTCTTCTTCTTGGCGTACCATCCCTACTGGAAAAAATCCTGCTTCTCAGCATAAGTGTTTTATGTGCACTTCTACTAGTATATACTGAAAGTTTTCTCTGCCAATCATTAGTTTACATATGTATATCGTGTGCAGGGATGCCATGTGTGAAGACATGTCTTCAATTTGAAGACATTTGAACTTCTGTGAAGACATTTATTTTTGTGAAGACATATTGAAGACATTTCAAATTATGTGAAGACTTTTGAAGACATTTGAAAGCTGAAATTAATATTTATATTGTGGATCCAACCCAATAATTCAATTCTTGGGACAATTTCAGATGAAATGCGTTTCAATTTTTGTTGATAAAAACTTTCAGGCAGGGGCCCGTGGCGTAGTTGGTCACACGTTCGCTTCATATGCGGATGGTCATGGGTTTGATTCCCAGCCCCGGCACTTGCAATTTTTCGTCAGTTGCTTTTCCCCCGAGAGCAACTGACACTGACCCTCTTCTGAGCCCCATGGCTCAAACGGACCCGGATACCTGGACATCGGCGAACTGCTACTCATAATGGACCCCCAATCGGACTGGAAAGGAACAACGGCCATCCATCATCATCCTTGTGCTCATCATTCTACTAGGTACAAAGTAGAAAAAGTGAAAGCAGCAGAAAGGCAAACCAGTTCGATAAAGTAGAATAGAATATAGGCGCTGTACAAAAGTGCAGCTGTCAATTGATGTCAATTGAAATTGCTCACGTAGTGCCCCAGTGGACAATAGAGCTGTAAATTAGGTTAAGTGATTAAGAATAAAAAAAAACTTTCAGATTCCTAATTTTTCGGTCTTTATATTGGTAGAAATTTGTAGCAATTTTTAGTCAAAATACATTTGAAATTTATCGAACACAATTTCTTGGGAATTTTAGGATATATCCTGATCTATTGAAATAATTTTAAATCCGGAATTATAAAAAGAAAGCAAAATTTTCAGGAATCAACCAACACATTCCATGAGTGCTTCAAGATGTCTTCCAGAACACTCAAATTTTAGTAAATAATATTTTTAATTTCAATCAAGAGTCATCAAAGATTCTGAAAGAAGTTGTTTTTAGATTTCTTTTGAGTCTCCTCGAGGAATTCATCTGGATATTATCCACTAGTTGTTTTTTAAATCCTCCAAAAGCAGAGGTACTTTTTAAAAGTATCACCGATGATTTTTTTCGGAAATTCTCATCAGAACTTCGTTTGAATTTCAAGCAGAGCTACGTCCAGAATTTTCCGCAGATTTTTCCGAAGATTTGTCCAAGAGAGCTTGTTAAGCTTTCTCCATGAGAATCCGTGGGAATCTCTCCAGAAGTTCCACAGAAATTCCTTCAGGATTTCATATGGAAATCCTCTTGAAACTCATTCAAGAGTTTTTCTGGAATTCTTCTAGGAACACCTCGGAAATTCCACCAGAAGCTGTTCACAAATTCCGCCTGGAGTTTTTCAGGAGATCGTCGGGAAATCCTACAGGAATGTTCTAGGAACTCCTGGAGGAATTCCTCTAGAAGATCCTCAGGAATTCCTCCAGAAGATCCTCAGGAATTCCTCCAGGAGCTCCTAGAAAATTCCTGTAGGAGTTCCAAATTTCTCCAGAAATTTCTCGAGAACTACAGGAGTTCCTCATGAATTCATCCAGGATTTTCTCGGAAATTTATCCTGAAGTTCCTTGGAAATTCCTCCTGGAGTTCATTGGAAATTCCTCCTGGAGTTCCTCAGGCATTTCTCCAGGAGTTCTTCGGGAATTTCTCCAGAAGATCCCCAAGAAGTCTTTTAGGAGTTCCTTGGAAGCTTCTTTAGGGGTATCTTGGGAATTCCTCCAGGAGTTTCTCGGGAATTCCTCCAGGAGTTTGCCAAAAAAATCTTCAGAAGAGCCTTGGGAATTCCTCTAGAATATCCTCTGGAATTCTAGCAGGAGTTCCTAGGAAATTCCTCCAAGTATTCCTCGGAATTCCTCTAGAAGCTCATCGATAATTCCTCCTGAAGTTCCTCGGGAATTGCTCCAGAAGCTCTTCTGGAATTTCTCCAGGAGTTCCTCGAAAATTGCTCCACGAATTTCTCGGAGATTCTTCCAGGAGTACCTTGGAAATTTCTACAAAAGATTCTCTCGTATACATCTAGGAGTTCCTCGTAAAGTCCTCCGTAAAAATTCAGTAGTTCCTCTGAAATTCCTCCACGAATTCCTCGGAATTTCTCCAGAAGCTCCTCATGAATTCCTCCAGAAGTTCCTCGTGGATTCCTCTACAAGTTCCTCGTGAATTTCTTCTTTGAGGAATTCCCGAGAAAGTCCTGCAGGAACTCCAGAGAAACTGCTTGAGGAATCCCCGAGGATCTCAATGTGGAATTGCCGTAGATCTCCTGAAAGAATTCCTAAGATACTTTTGGAAGAGTTCCCGTAAAACTTCTGGAAAAATTTTCGAAGAACTTGTGGAAGCATTCCCGAGGGTCTCCTGGAGAATTCCAGAGATACTTCTGGAGGAATTTCCGATGATCTTCTAGAGGAATTACCAAGGAAAACCTGGAGAAATTTCCGAGAACTTCCTGTAGGAATTCTCGAATATCTTCTGGAGGAATTCCCGAATAACTCTTTGAGGAATTCCCTAGGAACTACAGGATGAATTCTCGAGGATCTTCTGGAGAAATTTCCGGATTATTGCTGGAGGAGTTTCTGGTAGACTTTGAAGTAAATTCCGTGGAAATTCTGGATGAGATGCCCGGATAATTTTTGCGGTTAATTAAAAAAAAAATCATTGAGAAATCCCATGGGAAATCCTGGAGGCATTCTACCACAATTGCTGCAGGAATTCTTCGGTTACTTCTAAGCGAAATCCCATTGTATTCGCAGGGAATCTATGAAAGGATTCTTGGGAGATTCCTGGAGAAATTCTCGGGGACTTGTGAATAAATTTCCATGAAACTTCTAAAGAAATTTCATGGAAGCTACAACATATACTCTCGGGAATTTCTGTAGAAATCGCTTAGAAACTCCTGCAGGAATTTCTAGAGAACTGATGGAAGAATTCCCGAGGGTTTCCTGTAAGAATTTCCCGGGATCTCTCAGAGGAATTCCCAAGGTGTTCCTGGAGGAATTCTTCAGGAACTCCAGAAGGAATTCCCAAGGATATCCTAGAGGAATTACCGAAGAACTCCTGGAGGAATTCCCGAGGTACTTCTGGACGAATTCCCGAAGAAATCCTGCAAGAATTCCCAAAGAACTACTAATTCCAGTGTATCTCTTGTAGTTATTCCCGAGAATCTCTGGGACGAATTCTTATGGATCTCTGGGAAGAAATCCCGAGATACACCTGGAGAAGTTCCTGTAGAACTCCTGGAAGCATTCCCGAAGAACTCCTGGAAGAATTCCCGAGGAACACATGGAGGAATTTCTAAGGAACTTCAGGATGAATTCCCAAGGATTTTCGGAAGGAATTTCCGGATTTTTTGTGGAACTCTTGGAAATAAATCCAAATTCCATCTTCTTGAGGAATTTCGGAAAAATCCGGGAGCTATTCGAGGGAAATCCTGAGAGAACCATGCATTATTGCTGTGGGACTTCTTGAAGAACTCTCTAAGTAACTTTTATGGAAGTTCTGGAGGAAATCTTCGGGTAATTTATGGAGTTATTTCCTGTCAAATCAAGGAGAAATTGCCTGGGTAATACTGGAGGAACTCTCCAGAAGCTTCCATGGTATTCGTGAGGAAGCCATGGATGAATTCCTGGGAAACTTCTGTAGAAATTCTCGGAGACTCTAGGAGAAATTTACCTAGAAACTTTGAAAGCAATTCCCGAGGTTCTCTTGGAAGAATGTCTGAAGAGCACTTAGATTAATTTTTGAGAAACTTCACGAAGATTTCCCGGTGAATTGAGTTATTTCTTAAGAAGCTCCATGAGTAATCACAAAAAATGGATGAATCCCAGAAGAAAGTATTGAAGGTATTCCAGACTCCTGGAGGAATTACAAAAGAAAGTCTTAGATGAATACCATAAGCAACTCCTTGAAGAATTATAAAAGAAACTCCTTGTGGGATCCAAACAGGTATGAAAATAATATTAAAATGTTTAAGTATTTCCATAGAAATTTCCTTAAAATCAGAATATCAGAAATCCACTACAGTTTCTTGAGGAATCTGTTAATAAATTTACATATCTACATAAATAAACATTTTCTGTAAGTTTACGCGCACCGTTATTGTTTTTTAAGTTCATGTACATAAACGGTAAACTACATCATGTCGGCGTAGTGTGAACGCCTCTCTTGATATAGGATGTCATTACCAAGGTCATCACGCTATATTACTTGATTTAAAAATGAAAAAATGCATAAATTTTGATTTTAAGCATTAATTATAAACAAAGCCACAATATAGACTGTGAAGACATGTGAAGACATTTTAGCGTGCCTTGGGAAGACATTTGAAAATTTAACCTGGCATCCCTGATCGTGTGGCAGGCACGAAGATACTATATGCGCATGGGAGTAAGAGTAATTTCCCTTACGAAAAGGCCTAGGCCAACCTTAAATCGAGCCCGTAACCCTCAGCATGGTCATGCTAAATGCCTTTGGGGCCAGCTATGGCAATAGGGGCCCAAATGAATAGTCATATTGGTTCCACGTGGTCACCGGAGTGGCCACCGGAGCAATCCATATTGTGTTACTCTCAGATTATTACAATAAATGTAGGCTTTTGACGGCTCAATTTTTATTATTTATCGTAACTGTAATGTTCTGGTATAGAAATAAACAAATAATGATCTCGATCTTTTTAGGCCACTAGAGCGACCACCGGAGTAACCCCAATTGTGTTACTTCAATTTTCTGCAACAAAAGTAGGCATTCAGAAGCTCACCATACTGTCGTGAACACTATTCAAAATTTTGACTTTCTTGTATATGTCTCGTAAAATAATAAAACTATAATATTTCTGCCAGATTATGATGCAAGATTTTGTCATTATCTACCGATGCGTGATAATGTTTGCACCATCGTACAAATAGGGTTCCCGTATCACCTTCAAACACACTGGACTGGTCTAGCCGCACATGTTAGAATATACAATATTCTCGGGATCATCTTCTAAAATGTGCTGTAGGTGGTTGAATTTAGATATGTCGAAGTGACATCTCAGCACTGACTATGATGTGAGTTAGAGCTTACGTGTATGTAAAGAAAACCAAGACATTGTGTGTGATACGGGATACGGGAACCTAATTTGTACGATGGTGCTAACACTATCACGCATTCGGTTGCATCTACGAAAGAAAAGTAAAATAATGACCGATAGATTGTTAGGTTGAATAACTAAAAAGGAGCCAAAATTGTCATAGTCACTTACGTCATTCTGCAGAATAACGACAACATAGCATAACATTATCAGTTCCGGGTGTATGATAGTATTCGAGAGATTCCATAAAAACTGAAGATTCCAAAATAAAAATACCGGAAATTCATGAGGCAGTTCCGCCTAGAATTTTACCAGGACTTCCACTAGGAATTACTTTTGGTGTTGCAAATATGATCACGTTTCGTTACCAATAAATGTATTGATTTGTAATTTTTGTTAGTGTTCTCACAACAACAATTATTGTAGATGCAGCAATCTTACTCTCAATGAGTGCACTCTCATTGGAAATGAACTCAAAAAATGTTATTGCAAATTATAAAATACAAAGATGAAGAAATGAGGAGGTTTCATACCTGTTGGAGGAAGGATTGTTGAAAATTGCTCTATTCCAGCGGCCTTTTTCATCTCCGGTGAAAATAAATAAAAAACCTTCGGGAGCTCCCACGATTATTGCTATAGGAGTTTAACTTGGCATTCCGGCAGAATTTCCCTCACAGAGTTCAAATAAGAATCTCCCACGAAGCTCCACCTATTATTCATCTAGAAGTGCCCGCAGGAGCTCCTGCAGGAATTCCTCTAGATCAATGGTGCTCAGCACTATACGCATTTCATCAATAAAATTGCTTAGTACTTATCGAAAACCATTTCAATAACAAACAAATTTGTATTCAAACTGAAGCTTAGTATCGAAGTTATTTTGTAATACAAGGTTACTAAACTTAGTTTTGTAACTTTTCGTAATTTGACGAACTTTGGCAAATATGAGTGCTATTTTTTTACTCAATCGAGGATATCTCGAAAGATTGAAAATATAACTAAGGATTTTCTCCATAACGTCTAGAGGTTGCCCTGGAAATTCTCTCGCCAGTAGTAATTTTTTGCACTAAGAACTGTTTCCGAAGTTACAACGGAAATGCCTCTACGAGTTTCTCAGGAAAATCCTCTAGGAGTTCCGTTACGCATTCTCTTAGGAGTTCCAAATAGACTTTCTCTAGGAGTTCCACTAATTGTTTTTTTTTCTACTTCCATTAATTATTTCTTTGGTAGATCCACTGGGAATTCTTCTAGGAGTTCCTGTCAGAGTTTCACTGGCAATTCTGCTCAAAGTATCAACGGAAGTACTTCCAGTTACAGAGGAAGATTCACTCGAAGATCCTCTGTGAATACTTGTGGGACCCCCTCCGCTAATATCCAAAATTAGTAGTAGTTGATCCACCTTGAATCCGTTCAGCAAATACACCGTGAATTCCTTCAGTAAATTCACTGGAAATCCTCTAAGCCTTCGACCAGAAATTCTTTTAGGAGTTACAGCAAGAATCCCTCTAGGAAATCCACTAGGGATTCGTCAAGGAGTTCCAAAGGGAATTTCCCTAGGAGTTGCATCGATTATTTCTCGAAGTTCCATCGGGAAGTCTGGCAAGAGTTTTATCGGGAATTCTTCTGGTAGTTTTTCTCGAAGTTCCACCGAAAATCTCTTCAGAAATCGTTCAAAAAGTTCCAAAGAGAATTTCCCCAAGAATTCCTCAAAATAATTCTCTATGTGTTCCTCCACAAATTTCCACAAGGAGATAAACTTTTAATCCCTAGAGAAATTCTGTCAGGAATTCCTTTGAAAGTTTAATTCACAGGAGATACTTTCCTAACAGGAGTACCACCGAGAATACTTGTGGAAATTTATTTTCAAAATACCTTTGGAAAATCCTCTAGGAACCTCACTAAGAATTTCTCTAAGTAATTACTTTAGAAGTTACACCATACATTCCTGCAGGAATTCCATCGAGAATTTCTCTTCAAGTTTCACTATATAGTGCTTTAAAATTTCCACAGAAAATTCAGCGGAAAGTCTACTAGGAGTTCCTTTGGAAATTAATCTAGGCAGCATCAATTTATTACGTAATACATAAATCTTAATTTTCGTACCCTCCTCACCCCTCCGTGACGCATTTTCTTGTGTGAAAATCCAGAGCTCCGCTCTAATTTTTCTCAGATTTTCACCGTAAATTTGTTAAGAAGTTTAACCGGCAATTTTTCTGAGAGATCCATCTGCTTCCAAGAGTTTTGCTGTGAACAACTGTAGGAGCTTTGCATCACAGATGCTTCGTGAATTCCTCTAGCTCCTCCTGAAATTCCACTCTAATTTACAATAGTTACACCGGATATTCCTCTAGAATTTATAGTAGGTACACTCAGAGGAGTTTCACCGAAAAATCCTCTAGGAGTGCCACTAAATGCCCGATGTTTCTGGTTTAAAGTTTATATGGATGCTCTACATGGAATTCTTCAAAGACTTTTATTCGATTTTTTTTTGGGATTTTCATCGGGAATCCCTCTAAGATTTCCTATCGAAAATCATCAAGGAGCTTTACCGGGAAATTCTGTAAAAAAAATACCAAACCAAACACTAACAAAAAACAGTTCCACCAGGAACCACACTAACAAACGTAGCCGAATAGCAGCTTATAGAACAAACGCCTTTGGACGAATGCTCTTCAAGCTCTTATACAGTAAAAATGTTAGTTGGGAATTCCTCAAGGACTTCCACAGGAATTGTCCTAAGAGTTCCACCCCTAATTCTTCTAGGGTTTCTACTAAGAATCTTTCTAGCAGACAGTTCTTCAGTAGATCTCTGGAATTTCGTTCAGTAGTCTCTCAGGATATTTCTTAGGGTGGTCGTCCGAAAATTCCTTCAAGAGTTCCTTCGGAATTTTCGCCATAATTTTTCCATGAGTTTCGAAGGAGATTGACCCGACAATTCCTTCAATAGATTCTCCGGGAAACTCTTAGATAAATTATCCGCGGGAATTTTAGATGATTTATCGGCGAATCCATCAAAAAGAGATACCCGGTGTGACTCCTACAAAAATTCTCAGTGCATCTTCTGGAGAAATTCCTGGTGAAGCTTTTGGAGTAATTCTCAGTATAACTTCTATTTCTAAAGCACGGAAAACTTCATTTCCTACAGTACGGAATCATTTATAATCAATTCTTTGATCACAAAAAAAACAATTGACAGATTGGTTTCTCACACTTTGCACCTCAAGTGTGAAAAACAATATGAGGTCAGCTGCTAAATGTCTACTTATGCTTTAGAACAGTTTCTCTGGTGACCATGGCCTGGAAAGATCGAGATCATCTTTGATCTTTGAACGAACTTTGGTCTGGCTTGCATAATAAATTGGCCTACAAATTTATTGTATTGGCTCCAACGTTTGCAACCCAATTTGTAATCTTCACAGTCAAAATCGCAAGACAAGATTGAGATCATCATTTGTTCCTTTTTATACCAGAACATTAAAAATTATAAATGTAAATGATTTAAATTTAGCTGTCGAAGCCTACATTTGTTGTAAAAATCTGAGAGCAATACAATATGGATTTCTCCGGTGACCATGTGGAACCAATATGACTATTCATTCGGGGCCCCTATGACCATAGCTGGTCCCAATGGCATTTAGCATGACCATGCTGAGGGTGACGGGCTCGATTTACGGTTGGCCTAGGAACTTTTCGTAAGGGAAATTACTCTTACTCCCATGCGCATATAGTATCTTCGTGCCTGCCACACGATATACATATGTAAACTAATGATTGGCAGAGAAAACTTTCAGTATATACTAGTAGAAGTGCACATGCTGAGAAGCAGGATATTTCCAGTAGGGATGGTACGCCAAGAAGAAGAAAAAGAAGAAGATGATGACTATCGATCTCTTTGTGTATCACACGAACAACAGATATGAAAATCCACGAAGGTTGCCCCATGTGGCGCCGGGTTTTGGAGCGAAAACTATACGAAGTTCATTGTCGTTACCTAATTGACCACCTTTCGGAGTCCCTGTAACCCGTTCCGCATTGACCAGACCTGCCCAGAACCCTTCAAAAATGGTCTTAAACAATATGTGTCTCATTTCAGTGAAGCCTGCAGAGCAGTAATGCAATAAAATGCATAAAGGGAACACATTTGTGGATTTTCAAGCACATAGCTATGATGAAAATTAAAATTTCGGATGTTCCGGATTTCCGGAACCGGTTCGCAATAATTAGTCAATATTAATGTCTATAATCAAAGTCCACGTGAATACCTTTGCAACGACCCTTGGACGGTCCTGATTACTTGTTTGGTTGCAAAGTTATAGCTTGCCAAAGTTAGGGTCTCAAAAGCGGCATTTTTCAGTTGAAGCAGGTTCCCGGTGGCCACAGTGACCGAATCCGGATTTCTCCGGTGGTTTTGAAAACTAGACTTGTGCCCCTTTCATTTGAGCCAAAGAGATCCAAAATCGGTCAAGCCACTGATTTTTGCGAGCTGTCCAAAGTTTGGGGTTAAAAATGACCCCAGGGTCTTATTTGTAACTTTTTTATGGGAGCGCCCCTAGGGGTCATTCAATGCTTTTGATTTTTGGGAAAGGTTAATTTCCACAAAAAAATAATTGTCAGAAAATTTCAGATTGCTAGGATTCGTTAAACAAAAGCTACAGAGAATAGAAATTTGTAAAAGGTCAAAAAAGACCCCAAGACCTTACTAAGGTTAAAAAAGTAATATTTTGGTATCCAACTAAAAAAATACAGTTTTTTCATATATCTCAGAAACCAGTAGAGATATCGCAATTTTGAGCACAAATGTGGCTCTATTGGGTGAATTGGGGTCTAGAATCACCGATTGGAGTCTAGAATCACCGATTTAGTTTAGAAAAATTAAGTTTGAAAATTAAATCTGAAATGTTTTTTGAAAGTTGTTCTAGCAAAAATTTTACTTGAACCCTTTGCGCCACCCCTAAATATCAACCGAAATCGCTCATTTTTGTACAGCTCACTTATTTCGACTAGTAGATCACTTTCCACTTGGGAAATTATATATCGGAGAGATTTTTTGAAATTAGCCCCACCCTAATGGGACTGTTATGCGAGTGGGAGGCGATGCTCTTCCACTTCTTACCATTGTAAATGTTTCTTTGGATTAAAACTCTTGAAAATCTAGCAGAAACCATTCAAGTGGAATTGTTTTTTTTTTATTTCCTCAAACCAAATTAAATATTCCAGGAATAACTTCATTATTTTAACCAGGTATTTCTTCGAATTTTCTTGCTGGGTTTCATTCAGAAAATAAAACTTTCTGAAGCTCTTCTAGAAATGCCTCAATGGATATCTTAGCAAAAACCTCAAAGAATTCACCCAGTAATCCTTACAGAAACTTTTTCAGGGATTTCAAAAATCTCTTTTAGCTTCCTCTTGGAATTCCTCCAGGAAGTTATCTAGTAGTTTATTCCGAAAGGATCCCTCTCGATATTTCTCCAAGGATTTTGTCAGATAATCTCCCATAGTTTTGGAAATATGTTTGGAAACTTTTGCAGATATTCTTTCACAAAATCTTCCAGGGATAAATTTGGGAATTTTCTTCAAGAAATACATCACTGATTCATTCAAAAAATCTTTTAAGGGTTCATACTTCTTTTTCTAATACTTCTATTTCTTAATACTACTATTTCGAGTGTAGAATATGCTTAAGTTAAAATACACGTTAATAAAAAAAATACTATTTTACATTTTTTTTCTGTAGTTTATCCTAGAAAACCTTAAATGAATTTCTCTAGAAAACTTTCGGAATTTCCTTCAAAAAATTTTTTAGAGATTCATGTAAAAATATATCTAAGGGTTATTTAGAAACCCTTTCATTTCCTCAGTACATCCTTCACGAATTCCTCCAGAAATGGCTTTGAAAATTCCATTAGTAATTCTTCCAGCGATTTTGATAGAAAATCTTCTAATTTTTTCTTAAAAAACTTGACAAAATTACCTTCATATCTTCTATACATTTCTTAAGAAATAAGAAATCTCTCACATCTTTAAAAAAAATATTCCATTGATTCCTCCCGAATTTCTGCTAGAATTGCTCTATAAAACCTCATAAATTCCTCCAGAAAATCATAAATTCAAAATTGTTTCAGAAAAAAACCGTCAGAACATCTGCCATTAATTTCATCCAAAATTTCTACAGAGGTTTCGTTTGAAAGCCTTCCATCGATTCCTTCAAAAATTCCTCCAGTGATTTGTTCATAAACACTTTTAGGGTTTTTTTTAGAAAATCCTTCAAAGATTCCTAGTAGAACTTTTTTCAGGAATTTCTTCAAAAATCCTTCCAAGTATTCTTCCGAAAATTCTACCAGTGGTTCTCCTTAAATTATTACAGGCATTTCTTTCACGAACTGCTCCATAAATTACTTCAAGGTATTACTTTGGATATTCCTCAGTGTACCAGTAGCCGCTCATGTTCCAATAGCCGCTCAGGAGCGTGGAACACGAAGTTCCTTGCAAAAATACAATCTTTTTTCCACAGATATTCAAAATATGCGTGCCGAATTATACATGGATGAAGACAATCATACATATTTATGCCAATAAGGCTGACACAAATTTCGATTTTCTCTAATGTCACCCCCCCCCCCTCGGAAAATTTTTGTCGAAATTCGACATTTTGAGGGGGGACACAAATAAATTATTTAGGAATTTTAAAAATTTTAACGTGAAATTAGTGCCGTCGAGAAAATTTCTTAACAAATCCGATGAGTTTGACGATTTTGCCTAATTGTTTAGGTAATTTTTCATGAAATACGTTTATTATTTATCATCCCCCCCCCCCTTTGACGAGTCAACGAGCAAAGTGACAAAAGAAGAAAATGAGATTTGTTCCGGCCTAAACATCATTTTCAAGACGGTGAGCGGCTATTGGAAGACGAGCGGCTATACAGTCGAGTCTCCTATTAAACGCTGCCACCCACTTTACGCCCACCGCAAGTTCTCAGCTGTCTTACATCCAATCCAGCTGATTTTTTTCAGCGCAGTTAGTGCTTACTATAGTCTCATCACTTACAAAAAATGAACTAAATTGGTTGGAAGACAAGCTGGAAAACGCGGTGGGCGTAAAGTGGGTGGCAGCGTCTAATAGGAGTCCCGACTGTACTCAGTACAGCTGTACCCAACGTCTATTTCGGATGATTTTCGAATCTAGAATCAGCTATGAAAAAGGCATTTCTCAAAAGATTTTTTTGAAGTCAATCGCATTCGCTCCAGGTTTGTCCAAATTGTCAAGGACTACCATACGGAACCGGTTCACCCATCCGTTCCGGAGTTATTCCAGATTCTGTTGGGGTCATGACCGGCCGGAAAATGACACATATTATACGCCAGGAATACAGAAACTATATAACCGCAAGGAGCTATTGACTTGAAATGAGACAATCAAGAAGTTCCATGAACCGGATATGTCCCGGGTGTTCCCAGGGATGTGGCCAAAGTGGTCATTCTAGCAACATTGTCAGAATCATTCATGCGGCACCTCGAACTTCATAATTTGTCGAAACATGAAGGAAAATAGTCCTTTCACGCTCCTAAAACCCCTCGGGAACGGCCTGGCCATACCCGGAATGTTCCAGGTGCCCCCTAGGGATGCGACAAAAGTGGCCATTCCCACAATGTTATCAAAATCAACCGTGCGACACCTCTAACTTCATGATTTGTTGAAACATATAGCAAAATTGTCCTTCTAGGCCCTTATGGCCCCTTGGGACCGGTTTGGCCATACCCAGAATGTTCCGGATGCCCTCAGGGAATTGGTCATTTATTTTTTTTTCAAACATTATCAAAATCAGCCGTGTAACACCTCAAACTTCATGATTTGTCGAAACATGCAGAATAATAGTCCATTTAGGCTCCCATGACCCCTTGGAGTGGTTCTGGCCCGATCCGAAATATTCCGGATGTCCCCAGGAAAGTGACCAAATTGGCCATTTCCACAACGTTGGTCAAATCAATCGTACGGCACCTCAAACTACATGGGAATTCAAAGCTGCCAGTCAAACGTAAACGTAATTGTTGTTGACTTATTTAGAGCCCATGCACACGAGCGTTAATTCACGCAAGTTTCTTCAGAAAACACTTCAAAACGAAAGGTTGTTGAAAAGAGGAAAGATAGAGGTACAGGGGATAGACAAAATGATCGGGACAGGCAAAATTTTCCCATCTCAAAAAAATTTCAAATAGCTGTAACTTTTCGAAAAGTGCATCAAATATTCTCAAATTTTGACTGTAAGTAGATCAACTATTTGTGTATCAGTGGACAAAATTTGGAAAAGATCGAACTATTCTGCACGAAGCTATAAAGATTCTAAAAAAAGGTATAATTTTACGATAGCCAACTTTGAGCTGTTATATCTCCGGATTCAATGAACCGAATGCTATGATATTTTGACCATTTATGACTTATATAATGAGCTTTGAAAAACTTTTGGCATAACTTAAAATTCTTAATACGGAAGAAAGTTATAACGATTAGATTATTTTTCTAATAAAACACTAAATTATCCAAAATTTCAACATCGTTTCAAAATTCAAGATGCTCATAATAGTTCATTTAAATTCCCTCTGATTGTCTTGAATACAGATATGTTTTGAAAGAAAATAACAGCATAGGCGGCAATTCATTGAAAAAGTAATGGGATGCATATTAAAAATAGATCAATTCACTTAAAAATCATAAAATCAATGAAATCGCTACAACTTTTTCTCTTGTTAATAATTTCAAGTTCAGTCAAACGTTTTTCAGAGCTAATTATATAAGTCATAAATGAACAAAATTTCATTGCATTCGGTTCATTGAATCCGGAGATATAACAGCTCAAAGTTGGCTATCGGATAATTCTACCTTTTTCTAAAATGATTATAACTTCGTGCAGAATTGCCCGATCATTTCCAAATTCTGTCCACTGATACACAACTAGTTGATTAACTTACAGTCAAAATTTGAGAATATTTGATGCACTTTTCGAAAAGTTACAGCTAATTGGACATTTTTTGAAAAGTGACAATTTTGCCTGTCCCGATCATTTTGTCTATCCCCTGTACTTTTGGCAGTTATAAAAAGTTGTGTCGGCAATATTGATTTATATTTATATACCAAATTATGCTGGCAGCCACCAATTTTCAAAACTTTTGCACCAATTGAAAGCTATGACATTTACCTGTACACAAATATTAAAAATTAGAGATGTATTTTTTTTTTCCTATCAAATGTTACCTGCACTTTTGTAAATCATGTCACGTTTTCTCCATACATTTTCATGCGCACCGGCAACGACATGTAACAACATCATGTATGCACAAAGGCACCTGCAGCAAAATTATACACAAAAAATCGATTGAGGGTTTCAGCAAAATTTTGCTGAATTTTGCCGAGCTGCATTCAGCAAAATTTGCTGATTTGTTCAGTAAAAACTGCTGACCACCAGTAACGTTTTGCTGAAATTCAGCAAACTTTGCTGAAATTTCAGCAAAATGTTTTGCTGGACGGTTCAGCTCGGCAAAATTGTAGGCAAAATCGAGGTTCGTCCCCGTTTTCAACTGTTACTCAATAATGCGAGCATAGCTTTTCAAACTTTTTTAGAGTTTTGAAAAACTGACAATTTTAGCTTTTCATAGGTGGATTTTCCCTTCGGCCCAATTCCCATGTTTTATTGAACACCCGTCGGTCTTGGGCTATCCAGTTGACTCGCAAGTTAGAGGCTCCCAGGCCTTCTTCAACCGCGTGCAACGTGCATGTTCACGGCCGCAAACGAAGTCGTCGACTTCGACTGAATATTGGTTTCGCAGTTCTCAGTTTTGCCGACATTCCTACTTGACTAGCCCACTGAAGAATGCCGTATTTTATACGTTTCACTGTTACTCTGTACCAGTAGAGTCGTTGCACCATCAAAAAGAAGCATGTTTAGGCTTGTTCGGATTAATAAATTCTCAACTATCGTTACGAAACATACAACTTATTATGTAATATGCAATAGTTAACATAACAGCAAAATTAAAATAGTTAAGGTACTCACTTTACATGTATCCTGCCCACCCGATGTACATTTGAGCCAGATTGTCCAGATTGGTCGCCTCGGTAATCAGATGGTTCACCTGACCTTCGACCGAGAGCGGCATCTGTGATGTTTTACCGTTTATTCGTACGTATCCCTTCAGTCGTTCTTCGATGTGTTTAACGTTGTTCATCGCCTGGGGATCAGTTCTCTCGGTAGTACCATCGTGTTTGGTAATTTTACTCCAAGACACCAAAGGATCGTACACGAACGGTTTCAGCACCGACATCAGCGTCGGTGTTTGGTTCTGAAGCACTCTTAAGGTAATCTCGCAGCACTTGCGGTAGAGACCTTCGACGCCCAGTGGTCCCATCGCTTTCACCATGTTGTGCGTGAGACGGAAAGGCACCAGTTCAGGCACTTCAAACGTTTCGCCCTTGTTGAACAGACAGTTGAAGTCGACATGGACCGAATCGCCGCTCTTGGCATCGAACAGAATGTTCTCCCCATGGCGATCTCCGAGTCCCAAGATATAGCCCACAATGGAGATTACAGCCGTAGTTCGAATGTAGGAACTTCGAGCTTGGAACCAGTTGTGGGGGTTAGAGAACCGATCGCGGAACCATTCTCCGAACACAGGCGGATGTCGCGGAAGGAGAATGTTTAGGAATGTATCCCGTTTCTTCTGCAACAGCTCCTGGCGTTTGAAGTTGTAGTTTCGCAGTTCTTTTGCCGGCATGCCAAGTCCCCGTTGCTTATAGTAGGTGCATATGATACTGCGGAATGTGTTCAAATTCTCCACCCATTCTATGATGCCACACTCTTCATTCAATGGAAGGACAGCATAGGTACGGATGTTCAGGCGACGGTGTTTGGCGTCTGGGTCCTTGTAGAGGTATTGTTTGACAACGGCATTAAACTCCATCAAGCGGAAATCCTTTCGGAGGTCATCCTTTGGTTTCATCATCATGATGTAATCATGTCCATCACTTCCGATGAGTGTTATTTTCCGAGGTTTTTGTAACGATTGAAGAATAGTAAACTAAAAATAAAAAGAATGAGAAAGAATAGTAAAGTATTGTACCAAATGACAAAATAGTAAATATTTAAGTACTACATACAACAGACATTTGTTCGACCTTAAAAGGTTAATTTGCAGACTTTTTCAAATGAAACTGATCTGCACCCACTCGCATAACATTCCCATATGAATAGGAAGTGCTAACAGTTTTGAATAATGACTGAATAGTTAAATAATGATCGAAACGAGCTATTTTAACGGGTTTATGATTAGATTGTTACATTACTGCCGTGAATCGCAAGTCAGTCCCATCTGCATTTTGGGCAAAAATGAGTTAATGACCGTTTTCGAGCTTTCTTCGGATGATCTTTCAGCTGCGTGCATAAAAATATATAGTTTGTTCAGTAAAATTGAAAAACAACACCAAGTCAGATTGTCCCATAATGAAATGTAATCGCAAGTCAGTCCCATTACGAACTTGTGGGCCCTCCAGTACAAGACCTAACACTATTTTATCTAGTTTTACATTTTTCACTGTTATGTTTTAACGTTTGAAACAATATGTGAAAGTTTCATGATGATCGCAGAAGTTTTCAACTCATAGCGATTTTTTAGAGTTTCGTATAGAAATCGAATTTGAAAACTTCAGAGGCCATTTTCTCAATGCCTACTTTTTACATATGGGACTGACTTGCGATTCACGGCAGATTACCTCTTCACGTATTCCATTGATGTACACCAAATCCATCGGACACGACGAAAAGTTGGGAGAATTCCGGTCCAAGACCAGTTGCATACACTTCTGGATGGGCATCATGATGTTGGACAGAACCCCATCCTGGAACAGTTTCGGAAGGGATTTAACTACGGACGATACCAAGCCCTTGGTCTCCCTTGATGATCCCAGGTCTTTGTTGGTCAGTTCGATGAACTTTTCCGCAAGAGCGTTAAAATCGGTGATCATCTTTTGCATGGAAGATTTCGCTAGCTTCTTGTCGTGGAATATCTCGTGGCATCGCTTGACGCGATTTGCGTAGGACGATTTGTAGACACTGAGCAACATCCACAGCGATTGTTGCGGATAAGTGAGAATCAGTTTGACGATGATCGATTTCAAGACTTGGAACACTTCTACCGAGGGATGTGCCACTCGACTCATGAGCTGAGAGAATGCAGTGAAAAAGAAATACGGCGATAAGGTCTCACTGAATCGTTGCGCTAATTTGTTCATATTGGAGCAGATCTTCCTGTAGGAATCGTTCTGAACACCCCTGGACGTGAAATCGAGCCAAATACTGAGCACTTTTGGCATCGACTGGTAGATGTATGTAGAACCGTACATCATAGATTTACCATAGTAGGTCATCACGTCCTGTAGCAGCTCCCAACCTTTAGTTGAATCTTGGTCATCAGTCGAAAAGTTGGCGTGCAGCTTGTCCAGATATTGGGCCAAGTGGACCATACAAGTTTCCGATTCCGGATTAGCAAGTACTGCTTCTTTGAAGCACTTTTGATTGATACTAGTTGATACGTTTGACGAATCCGCGTTGTAAATAGCAATCAACAGCTTTCCTTGTGCGTAAATCATCCTGTCTTCTTTAGGTAATTGCTTTGCCTCAGTTACGTTGGCTGTCTGCATGATTTCTGCGAGACCTCGTTCAAGAACTTTGAATACATTTGCCACGTCACGTTTTTCCCAGAGCAATTTTGCCTTTTTGATGAAAAGTTCTTTGGGTTTGTAGCTCTCGGCGTGAAGAATATAGAGATGTGCTTGTTCGAAAAGTTTCGCCCTGGAAGCAAGTTCCGTACTTTTAATCCACAGTTCACCAATGTGACTGTCGATGGTTTCGTTGATATCTTTGAGCGTTTGTCCGCTGCTGTGATTGGATGGCAAACCGTTGATCAATATTTTTGTCTCGTTCAGCAGAATACGACGAAGGTTTATGATTGGTTCCACTGTACCGGCCGCTGGCTGCAGCAGTTCCAAACGAGATTCGAAGTTTTCGATCAGTTTTTTTATGTTGTTGTGACACATTGACAGACCGTTGGAACGTACGTTATCCAGCACTTGTTCGCATTTTTCAAACTCGGTTATCATGTGAAGTTTCAGAACCTGTTGGAATAATGAACATTGATGAGAATTTAATTTTAATGAGGCACTTCAATTTTCAATGCGCTTACATCTATTAAGTAAGGTAAGGAAATATTTGAACCGCGGTGATCATAATTTGGACACTTTCCGCTATACTTCAATTCATACCAATTAGCTTGATTTCATGTACACGTTTAGATAAAGTACGTACAGCATTCGCTCGATAACTGGGCTTTGTCGACAGTCCAGTAAGCAAGCGCCGCTCGATAACTGGACTGAGCTTCCGCAGCCGGAGGCTATTGTTATATTTTGTTTTGTTTATCGATTTGTAAAATGTGAAATTATAATTCGCTTATTTTTGACAGATAACTGCTTTTTAACTGAATTTTGCCCCAGTTATCGAGCGCCCAGTTAAAAAGCAGTCCAGTTAAACAGCATTCAGTTATCGAGCGGATGCTGTATCTCACCGTGCACAAAAATAAAACAATTGGTATTGACTGAGTTATAGCGAAAAGTGTCAAAATAGGACACCTTGGCCGACACAATGATTGCAGAACGGTACGACCCATACAAACAATGGTAAGGTCCAATGTAAAGAGTGTGACATAGGAAGGATAGCAGGTGTAGATGTAGCGATAGGATTAAAATACTCACTTGTTCGTAGCCCTTCTCGTAGGCACTGATTTTGAGATCCGAATGACGCAGAATCCTCAACACGGCAAGCCTTGCTTGCTCCAGTTTGTGCATAAACTGTTCGTGTTCATTCTTGCGGTAGCTGGTCATCAGGGAACCGCACACCACTCCCCAACTATCGCTGTCCTGCACCGACGGAGACTCGAGCAGTTCTTCCAGTTCTTCGAAACGCCCAAGCCGATACAAGGGTTCGGCCTTGATTTCCTGCAGCAGCGTGTGCACATTACTCTCGTAGTATTTGTTCAGCAAACTTTCCGAGAGCAGAAGAGCCGTTTCCGGCTGATCCAATCGCAGATAGCACTCAACCATGTTGTGGATATCCCTTGGGCTCATATCGCCAACCTGAAGCATGCGTTCGTAGCAGGCCGCCGTCTGGTGAAGTCTGCCGGTGGCGTTATGGAGAAGTATCTGTTCCGCCAAGGTTGGTTCGGTTGTCTTGAGACACATGACCCCTTCCACCGAGTCCGGATCGTTCAAGTGGGTGAATAACTTGGCCAGGAAGAACAAGTGCTGCTGTAGCCTCGAAGGGTCGTCCTCTATAAACGCTTCCAAGTACATCAGCGACCGCGCAAATTCGTTGCATTTGTAGTTGATGTCTGCCAGCATTTTATGATCGAATTCGTTGACAAACCAATCCACGTTGTGAAAGTCACATTTGCTATCGTCAAGTTGGTAAACCTTTCGCCACTGACGCTTCCATTTCTCAAGAAAGTCTAACAAATTGAACGCAAACTTGGCACATTCATTAGACATATCGCTGGTCTCAACATCCGCCGTAGGCAAAGAGTGTTCATCCACCTTGAAATGCAATGTTCGAAGACCTCGGATGTAATGATCTTGATCTTCAGGACTATCAATTTCCGGATTGTTGTTCATAATGGCATTGAACAAGAACTGAAGTTCCTCCACCATCTTCTTCCGGCAATTTTCGGGACTTGCTTGTATGGCGTGCAGTAATATGTACGGCAGGAACAAAGTCATCGTGCTCATATCGCATCGGATGCTTGGTTTGAAAGATTTCAAAAGATTTTGGGTGTTGTCTTTCTCCAGGTGCTCGATCATTTGGCAAGCCCATAGATATGCCCATTCTTGGCAGGATTGAGCTTTGGAACTTCCAAATATTGGATGGCATTCAACGGTAGCGCTCATTGCAAGGCCGGTGTAACATGAAGTCAGCAGGGGTTCCATAATTGGCCGCAGTCGTGCAGGTATGGCCTCCCAAACATCGAGCTTCTTCCCAGTCTTGGGTGAAACTCCGCGCTCAACCAAAATCTCCTGAATTGCCAATGAGAATGTATCAACATGTTTGGTATCCTTTTGAAACTGGTAAGCTCTGCAGAGTTCCGCCAAAGCCATGCTGGCAAATGCATCCGAATGAACGCTGAGTGCGAAACTGTCCTGCGGTGCGTAATTAGGAGGGAGATAGCTGGGAGCTACTGCCCCCAATTCCCCGATACATTCGGAAGCTCGCAGCCTGTAGTTGACATCGATATCGCTGCAGCTCTTAATTAGATTGTTCAACAAACTCTCCACTCTCGGATTGAAAGTCAGTTGCCCAATAGTCGCATCGTTAACTTGCTTCCGACTGCTGGCAAACAATCTTTTAAGATATTTCAACGCAAAAACTCGCACCGACAGGTTTTCATGACTCACCTGTTTGGTAAGTTCTTTAAAGCGAAGCGAGAATTGATCCTGATCCTTTTCCACCTTGATGTGCTTTGCGACTATGGTCTTAATATCATCGTTCACCTTCGTTTCATCCAAAAAGAACAGATCCGGTATGTACATGCTCAAAAGACTGTTGTTTTGCACAACCAAGTAGTGGAATATGAAGTTGATATCCTCCGGAAATTCATCAATGAACTGCACCAAAGAAACGAAGATCGTGCTCAGCAACTGTCCCAGCTGTTGAACATCAACCGTGCAGATGAAAATTCGCCAAACTTTAATGCAGATACTCTTCAGCGTTGCCTCCTCGAACGACAGGGCCGTTTTCAGCAGTGCAATGATCTTAAACCGGAACGGAGTAATGTGAGCCCCTCCGAGCAGACGAATTATTTCCCCCAAACTAAGCAGCGTTTCTCGCTTCAAGGCCTTTTCCGTTTCCGGATTGATCAGTGTGGCCTCGAAGAACGTCAACACACCCAGGAACCGGGTGAAAATGTAGTCGGCCATTTGAGTCGTTGTGATTTCCTGGGCATCGTCCTTGGCCAGCATACTCCGAAAGGCGTGCAGAACACACTCGGAGTTGATGTGATAGAAGATTAAAATCTCGGCAACCGTTTTCTGAAAGAAGAAAATAATAATTATCAATAAATGGTACTACATCGTATTTATGGTATTTCCACACGCAGAAAAATGTCGCATATTTGAAACAAATTCATTACCACTTTGATTCAAATTCAATACTGTTTTTTAAATCAAAGCAAATTAATATTTGATTCTAATACTAAGTGACTTTGATTCTAAAATAAAAGTATTAGAAACAAAGTCCTTGTGCCTTTGATTTAAAAAAATAACTACTTTGAAATAAATATAGCATTTTGCACAAGTTTTTCCCTTGCCATTTTGTTTATGTTGTCATAAAGTGAAAAAATAAAATACTCGCCGGACGAAATTGTTGAAGAAGCGGTCGATGTTTGAATACTAAAAACATTAAATCAATTTAAAACGTTTGGTTTCTCGAATGACACGTTGGGTGCCTTCCCAAGGAACAATCACTCATTTAACCAACATTGCAATGACATTTTTATTCCACATTTGATTGAACTGCAGTTTAACATTATTTTATCACAGCTTGTAATCAGGCGTTGTTCAAACAAAAGTGGAGAAATTATTCAGCAATCTTTTCTGCAAGCGTGATACAGGCTTTACAATCGGGAGTTATATGTGTTTTATCAGGCTCAAATTAAACTTGTATTCAGCTATAATAACCTGCTGCGAAAACAAAAACAAATTGAAATGCGAGGTGCAATTATGTTCCAATCATGTTTATTTGTCGCATCTAAACACATTTAACACACAAGCTCTTCTAAAAATTTCTCAACTTGGGATTTGAACTCGTGATCTCCCAATCACCCTTCGCATGCCTTGCCGACTACGCCATCCTGGAATAGGTAAGTTGCTCGCTAAGAGTGAAACACCTTCACAAAGCTGTGAAGGATCAATATTCAGATTTATGGAAGGTTGTAATTATTTATTTACAAAAAGTTGTGAAAAAGATGACTACAACTTAGAAATTGCTACGAAAATTGGCAAGTGTTTCGAATATTTTGCATTGGTGTGCAACAAACCTCAATACATATTTAATAATGAGGAACGTTCCAGTACTGCTCTATTATAATCATTTTGACCTGTTGTTCAATCGAAAAGTGATAATCGAACAAATAAATCAAAAATCCGTTTATATAACTTACTGTTAAACCATTTTTGAACGTTTCCACAATAGCTGAAGTATTAAACATCAAAAGCATTTGTTTGACTTATATAGACCACAATAATCAACTATCGGAAACTGTGGAACATAAGCTTTTTCACGCGTAGAAAAAAGTTCTTCTTCAGCTTATATTAAAGTTAGTAAGGGCAAATCGAACAACAAAAATTTCTGACGTTTGTTAAGCTTATAATTAAATTGCTGTTCACATACGTGCCAAATGTTGCATTTTGGCTTATTTCCAATGTAAATGATGCTATTTCAGCTTATTATTCAGCATTGGGTTTTGTTCAGCTGCGAATGTTATAAACCAGCAATAGTTCAACATGCATGCTTATATATGACTTCGAATTGTTCCTTGGGTTCATTATTGGTAAGTACAGTAAAGTGAAACTTATGGTTCATGTCTAAAATTCATATATTTTTTTCTAGATAACGGCTACACAGCTAGCCTTGCTCAAGTGCAAGGAACTGGAGGAACTCATTTTGTAGCGGTTTTTAGGGGATAAGAAGAAAGTGCATGTTGTCGTAATGGTGACAAGTCCTGGTAAGCATCTACTATTCATAAAATTATGTTTACTACGGAAACCCTTTTTAATTGACAGAATCTTCCTCCGCTATCCAGAAAACCATCCACCAAATCTGAAACTACGCCGCCTTCCCATCCACCGGCTGTCGCAGATGTAACAAAAGGTAGCTGTACACCATGCTACAAACATCAGCAAAAGGCAGGTCTATCACCGAAAAATTCAAAAAAAAAACCTATTAAGATTATGCAATTAGGTAAATATAATAAATATTGTTCCCCAAAAGTCTTATCCATTTTTATTGGATTATCTGCTTTGATTGAATGCGATCTCGTAAATAACGGGAGCATTTTGATCACATGCTCTCATTATTTGTTAGATCGCAATCAATCAAAGCAGGTAATCCATTCCAAATACATTTTTATGATGGTTTTGAAATATATTACTATCAAATAATATTATTTAAAAAAAACAATCTGTATTTGATTCAAAAATATGTGCTTTTTGATTCAAAAATAAATATTTTTGAAATAAAGTAGTTATATATTTGTTTCAATGAAATTGAATATTAGAATCAAATATTTTTCACTTTGAATTTACATTCAGCCTTATGACAGCTAGACTTTAAAACAACAAAATAAATACTTTGAAACTAATACTCGTTGTTGTTGATTCAATAAAAATTGCACTTAGGCCGTGGATCAATGATATTTTATTTTTGTTTCAAAGTCGTTTATTTTAGAATTTAATATACAGTATCGGACAATAAAAATGCACCAAAGCCGTTTTCCCATACAAACTAGTCAACTTTGGATTGCCATATCTCAGTTATGTCTCAACCGATTGTTTTCATTTTTCTGTGACGAACGAATTTTCAAAAACTATTGAAAAAGTTCAGTGATAACTATTGTTACAAAAGTTACAGATAGGTTGAATTTTGACAATAAAAATGCACCAAGACAAAAAAATATGTAGCCAAAAATGCTGAATTCAAATCACTATAGTGTCTTCGGCAAATATGTTTCTTGTGTGATGACCAATAAATTTGCTGAAGACACCATAGCTATCTGACTTCAGCATTTTAAGCTACACAATTTTTTGCCTTGGAGCATTTTTATTGTCAAAATTCAACCTATCTGTAACTTTTGTAACAATAGTTATCACTGAACTTTTTCAATAGTTTTTGAAAATTGAAATGTTTTGTAGTTCGTCACTGATCTTCCCGAGTGCGGCCACCTTGTTAACCTTAATAACTGGGAGCTTAAAGGAGGCGAGCTGGGTATCCGTCAGGCCTTTTGGCAGACGCAGATTAATGCACTTCGTACATTGATCTCGCATTGCTGTTTCAGAGCGGCTACGATCTACTCGGCGTTGGTTATCCAATCCTGATTTTTACACTGGAGAGTCGCCTGCAATGTCAGGGCTCTTACTTGTGCCTTTTCCCCCGGACCTCTAGGGCTAGGCCTTATAGAACGTGCCTTTCTACGCCACCTTCTTCTTCAGGATCAAAATCATTTCACCTATACTGGTGCGCCGGATGCGTTTTACATTCGCACCCAACAACGGGAGTCAATTTTCGCGACGCAGTAGCATAGTATCCGAGGCCATAATGTACCAGGACTTCATGGTGCATTTTTTTCGGGGCATGCAAATATGTCACGAAGTTCAAAGAAAGAAGGCACATAGGATATTATGACGCATCCAAACTTTTGGATGTTACTTCACAAAAAAAGCAACTTAACGACAGTATGGTCTCGGGACGTTGTGATCCAGCCACAATTTTCGCCTCTCACGGCGTGTCAATGCATCGGCCTGCCTAGGGTTAGTAGTCATTATCGAACTACTAGTCCCTAGCCGTTCAAGACCAAGATTTTAGGCAAGAAGGTCGTCGTCGTGTTCTCGTGTTGTTCAATGATAGACCTCTGTTTATTTCCATTTTAATTCAAGTTCTTTCGTTACACGCATTCATTATTATATTCACCGATAAAAAAGTTAATTATAATATAATTATAATTATATTAATCGGCGAAATTATCCCCATCGGTCTTGAAGACTAGCTCGACTCTTTTGTCGCACTTGCGGGCTGGCTTGCTTAGCATTAGTTTATTGAGGTATTTGCCCAAAAGTTTACGTGGTCTATTTCTTGAAGAAACAACCGACGCGGTTTTTGCTCCCTTTTACTTGATTATTATGAGAGTAAAACATTACGGCGATTCCTCAAGCGCTGCGCATCTTTGATGCACAGCAATGCCGCGTAAAATTTGGCATTCGCCGCACCAACCACCACGCGGTGTTTCCTTTCCAGAGAATCTGACAATCTTCTTCTTTTCAACCGCGATCCAGAGGTTCCGCAGAAGCTGGAGTTCGCGGCCTTCTTGGTGAGGAAGTTAAGCCTTTTGAGGCTTACCTTTGCCATGGTTCTCCCTTGCGTGCGGCTTGTAACCGGCTTGGTGCCTGGCTACTCGCGCTGGTCGTCGCCTTCGTCTTGAACGGTCTGCCGTTCATTTCTTGCACCCCGCCGCGATTCGCTAGCATGGTTCTCGTGTTTCGATCATGCAGCTCGAGGTATAGTACGATTTTTTTTATCCATTTCATTTAGGTATTTTGCAGGCACTCTGTGCCCTTGGACTTCTACTGTGCCGATTTCTGTAGTTTATCTATATCTTCTGTAAGCTCCTACACTATGATGCAGTCTATTCTTAGTCCTATTGACAATTGCTTGTTTCTCTACAGCAGCGTGTGGTTCCAATACGTTTCCATCCAGTCCATTGTGTGCGCCGCGGTTTCGTTTTACCGTAAATGGTATGTCAGGCTTGTTGCCGTCGAAGAGGGTCAGTTGTCTCACTCACCATCCAATACTGACGCAGGATAGATGTGCTCTCCCAATGCACTGTCCTCCGTGCGGCGTCTTCTGGTGTCTGAATGAAGTGTTTTTTGATGGGGTTAGGAATTTTACCCATGACGATAGAACGAGAGCGGGACATTTGGCATAATGGACATTTGGCATAATGGACATTTGGCATAACCGAAATGCACTCTTCTTTATTTTGCCAAGTGTCTATTATGCCAAATGTCTTTATGCCAAGTAACCTTATGCCAAACAGCCTTATGCCAAGCCAAATGACTTTATGCCAAATGTTCCGCTACCAGCGAACTGCATGAACTCATGCGTGATTGTCGAATTTTCGGCAAAGAAAAGAGTTGTTCGTTGGGTGCACCTTTCCTACTCGCGCGCATTGACCGCGCTTCGCTCTTGCCAAAAGGCCGTATTCCTTCTTGGCGAAAGCCACCAAATTGCGGAGTGTCAGCAGGCTTCGTTAGAGATCCCTGCTATTGTTGTGCCGCCCACTCACTGGTGTACCTGTTCGAGTTACTAAGCGAATAGCAACCCGGATAAAAAATTACCATTTATTACATGGTAAATATTATTAACATATGACTGGTTTTATTGTTCACAATAAAACATATAGTAGATATATTGTTACTTTTTACAATAGAAATCAAGCCCATATAGTTCGTACAATAAGTGAACATTAGCTTTATTAGTGACTAATTTATTCGATTGTTTTTCAATAGTTCTATAATAAGGTCGGAACAAATCTCATTGTCTTCTTTTGTCATAATACTCGTTGGCTCGCTAAGGGGGAGGACAATAAATAATAAATGTATTTGACGAAGAAATACCCAAACAATTCGGCAAAATCTATAAACTCATCGGATTTGTTGAGAAATTTTCTGTGCAACTCTAATTTCACCTTAAAATTTTAAAATTTCTTGAATAATTTATTGGTGCTCCCCCTCAAAATGTTGAATTTCGACCAAAATTTTCCGAGGGGGCGGTGAAATTTTTGTCAGCCTAATTTAAAGTTACTATCAGTAAAAATTAATTTAAGTTGTTTTTATATAGTTGCAAAAGTGCCTGCAAAGTTCTCATGGACTTTTTATTAAAAAATAGTTTATTTCTCAATTACACTTAAAAACAATTCGTACAAATACAAAACCACTTGACATATTTTTTATAGTTTTCGTTTTAAATTTGAGTACAGTAGATGTTTCGGTTATCGAATGTTATTCGCTAAAACTTCAACGACTGGCTTGACGTCTGTCAGTGTTGGCAGAGGAAGCTCTCAATGAATAACTGAGGAATAGACTGTCCCAAAAAAAAATCGATGATTGAAAAGTCAAGGTGCTCAACCCTTAAATGAAAGATATGCATATTTGAAGCATTTTTGTAGAACATTTTGATTTTCTAAAAAATCATTTAGAGGTTCCGCTAGGGCGATTTTTGAAAAATGGCCTTTTTTCATGAAAAGCCTCAACAAAATCATTTTTTCGTAATATTTTTTCAACTTCTGAATTTTTTCAATATTTTTATATTTTTCTATGGACCTCTAGGCATTCTTGAAGGGGATAAGTTTTTGAAATATTGTATTTATATTGACGCCACATCAGTTTTTATGTTGATAAGAATTCCAGTTTTTGAGAATTTTTCATCTAAATTTGAGAAAAAAATACATGCACTATTTTTTATTTTCAATTTTGAAAGTTTTGTCTGATAGTACTATTTGTATGCGTCATTTCTCTAAAAAAGATTCAAAATATTTTGTCTAGAAGCTGAGATATTAGGATTTTAGTAAATGGACAATATTTCATTTTTTTTGCAAAACTTTGTATATTTGGAATATTGTAAGGTTTTTGTGACACTCCAATGTACGTATATGAAAAGAAATAAAAAAAAAACAGCTGTTCTTGTTGTATGGTCAAGCTAGTTTAAACATGGATCTATTATTCTGGGCTGGTTGGCAGTAGATTCATGAAGAGCTTTTATCTGAATAACTACAAATATGACGGGTATCGTGGTTACTGGTAGCAACGCATTTAGTTCGAGATTACGTCGTGGATTTCCCGACTACTGCGCCCATTTTTTCTGAAATAGGAACGATCATTTCATGCAGAGATTATAATATATATATAACATTGATAAAATCAATAAAAAAAAACATAGTTAAGACATGATTTTTACTGAAGACTTGAATTTGAAATGTAATGGACAATTTGGTATGAAATTCGGCAACGGGGGTGCATAGTTAATCAGACAAACGCCGATTGTCATACAAAATTGCCAACTTTGAGATGGTTTAACTATATTTCCTTTGATGAATTAAACTCAAATTTTGATACGAAACCGACACGATGAAGAATTTTGCGTATAAGAAATACAAAACATTTCTGATCACATGTGTGGATGTAAGTGCAAAACTGATCGAACAACAACACACGTGTAAATCAAAAGACTGCCGTTGTCCGATCACTTTGACACATTTTGGTTGCCCTATCGTGCCTAAGCTTGTGATCAGACACGATTTGTATTTCGTATATGCAAAAATCAGTATATTTGCAATTTCGTGTCAAAATATTAGTTCAATTCATCAAAGAAATGAACGTTTAGCAATCCTAAGATCGCGTATTTCCTCAAAAGCCTATTATTGTCTGTTATTTTCAAAGTTTTTAAAAATCAGTCCTGACTTAACTTAGTTATTTTTAATTGATTTCATCACTATTATGTTATCTCTGCATGGAATGGTTTTTGCTACTTCAGAAAAGGGGTGTAATTGTCGAGAATTAAACGACATAATATCGAAATTAATGCGTTGCTACCCGTCATTGTTGTAGTTATTCAAATAAAAGCTCTTCATGAATCTACTACCAACCAGCCCAGGATAAAAGATCCATGTTTAAACTAGCTTGACCATACAACAAGAACAGCTGTTTTTTTTTTAATTTCTTTTAATATACGTACATTTGAGTGTCACAAAAACCTTACAATACTCCAAATATACAAAGTTTTGCAAAAAAATGAAATATTGTCCATTTACTAAAATCCTAATATCTCAGCTTCTAGACAAAATATTTTAAATCTTTTTTTAGAGAAATGACGCATACAAATAGTACTATCAGACAAAAAATTCAAAATTGAAAATAAAAAATAGTGCATGTATTTTTTTCTCAAATTTAGATGAAAAATTCTCAAAAACTGATATTTTTATCAACATAAAAACGGTTCTGCCGTCAATATAAATACAATATTTCAAAAACTTATCCCCTTCAAGAATGCCTAGAGGTCCATAGAAAAATACAAAAATATTGAAAAAAATCAGAAGTTGAAAAAATATTACGAAAAAATGATTTTTTTGAGACTTTTCATGAAAAAATGCCATTTTTCAAAAATCGCCCTAGCGGAACCTCGATTTTTTAGAAAATCGAAATGTTCTACAAAAATGCTTCAAATATGCATATCTTTCATTTAAGGGTTGAGCACCTTGACTTTTCGAACATAGATTTTTTGGGACAGCCTACTGAGGAAGTACTTATAGAAAACTAGCTGAAAAGTAGGTTTTAGCCAAATGAGGACGTTACGGCAAGAAAAAGATGAACAATGATTTTTCTAATGTTTTCCAACAAATTAAAGGAATCTAGTTAATAGTAAACTACCATTGACAACAATACAAATACAATTTGTTTAACCGTTGTGTGTCCGACAAACTTTTTGCTTTTTTCTACACCGTACTTTTTAAATGAGCGCTGGGTACCCGGGTACCCTGTCGGACACATAAGGGTTAATGGGGTCAATTGAATCGATGTTAAAATAAACATGCAATAATATTTGTTGTTATGTAAACAGATTTTGCCTTTGAAAAACCAAAGAATTCATATTTCTCGGTATCATTTTTCTTCAGCATTTACAGATACTAATGGCCACATGAATTGTGAACGATTTATGGTATGGATCACACGACCTGAGGTCTGACTTGTGATATTTGGCAGTTATTTGAAAAGATTGATGATAGATCTTATCAACAGCTAGTGCCAAACAACACATACCAGACAGACATCAGAGTGTTTGACTCTTATCATAAAATGTGCATATCATTCTGGCGGCCGTTAGTGCTCGTAAATGCTGGATATAAATGTTACCGGGAAATATAAATTCTATGGATTTTCAAAAGCGAAAACTGCTTACAAATAACAACAAATATTATTGTATTTTTATTGTAACAACGATTCATTTGACGCCATTCAATTAATTGTATTTGTATTGTAAGAACAATGAAAAACATTAAGATATATTATTTTCTTTTGAAAATTGCCCTAAAAATGTCTCATAAAAACACAATACATTCTATTGTTTTTCGCGAAAAAGTGTATGAAAATTTTCTCAAAATTTTATGGTTAAGATACATAACGACGACTATTGTTTATTGTAAAAGTTCCATTTACCATTCGCCGAATGGTGTAGAACAATAGGGGTGATGGTGAGTGTGCCGTGTAAATTACAATACGTTTAATGGTGAATATTTTTCGAAAAAATGGTGTTGTAACAATAAAATTTATCGTATTTTTATGATGTTTTTTATCAGGGAACATCGTAAGTCTACACAGTAATGAATCTTCTTTCCTGCAATACAACTAACAGGTTACGAAATCTGTAAGGTGAAATAAGACGGGCAAGATAGTTTTGGCAGATTATGCACGAATACGGATTCACGGATAAACTGATACGGTTGATCAAGGCGACGATGGATCGAGTGATGTGCGTAGTTCGAGTATCAGGGACACTTTCGAGTCCCTTCGAATCTCGCAGAGGGTTACGGCAAGGTGATGGTCTTTCGTGCTTGCTGTTCAACATTGCTTTGGAGGGTGTAATAAGAAGAGCGGGGATAAACACGAGTGGGACGATTTTCACGAAGTCCGTTCTGCTACTTGGTTTTGCCGATGATATTGATATTATTGCTCGTAAATTTGAGACGATGGCGGAAACGTACATCCGACTAAAGAGTGAAGCCAGACGAATCGGATTAGTCGTTAATAGGGCTGTGCATCCTGACCGTTTATCGGTATCGGCAAAACGTAATTCATCTCATATCGGTATCGGCGATATATCGGATTCGACATTATCGATATCGTATCGATATCCGACTAGGGGCAAGACACTGTGCAAACGCGAGTAACTCTGAGAAATGCTGAGTAACTCTTTTTACCAATGATCGACGAAATCTGTTGGAAAACACCCCTAAAACTACAAGAAAAGCGGGATATCGGGCAATATTGTTTTGATTTTGCGGCATATCAGGCAACACCCAAGCAAAAACGGGAGCAATCCAGAGAAATTCTGAGCAACTCTGTGAAGGAAAATGTACTCTCCAGCACAGTGTCTTGCCCCAAGATATCCGATAACTTCATTAAAGGGAAGTACACAAAAAATGACGAAGTTTTGTGTCATTTCGACACCAACATTTCAAAAGGGCGTAACTGCATTTGGAAGTAATACCTTCTTTCAAAGCTGTAGGTCGTACTGCCTCCCTTACACTCAAACCACCGTGGTTGTCGGAAAGAGGAGAGTTTTTCCCACCTGGTACTTGTTGTGAAAAACATGGAAATCATAACACATGATCCACAGCTTTAAAAGAAGGTGATGATTCCAAAAGCAGTTACGCCCTTTTGAAATGTTGGTGTCGATTTGCATAATAAATGTGCTTCAAATGAACATTTGGATTTAATGTTGGTGCGTAAATGGTGAAATTCATAAAAATATATTACAAAGTCTGACCTAATAATCAAATTAATCGTAAATATCGGGAATAATTAGCCTTTATCGGTATCATTTTATATCGGTTTGAGCAATATCGGATATCGTATCGATAAATTTGATCCGATAATATCGATATTATCGATAATATCGATAAATGCACAGCCCTAGTCGTTAATGTGTCGAAGACAAAGTACATGATGGCAAAGGGCTCCAGGGAAGAATCACCGCGCCCGCCACCCCGAATTCATATCGACGGTGATGAAATCGAGGCGGTTGAAGAATTCGTGTACTTGGGCTCACTGGTGACCGACGACAACGACACCAGCAGAGAAATTCAGAGGAGCATTGTGGCAGGAAATCGTGCCTACTTTGGATTCCGCAGAACTCTACGATCGAATAAAGTTCGCCGTATCATGAAGTTAACCATCTACAAAACGTTGATTAGACCGGTCGTCCTCTATGGGCACGAAACATGGATCCTACGTGCAGAGGACCAACGCGCCCTTGGAGTTTTCGAACGGAAGGTGTTGCGTACCATCTACATCGGAGTGCAGATGGAAGACGGGACTTGGAGAAGGCGAATGAACCACGAGCTTCATCAGCTGCTGGGAGAACCAACCATCGTTCACACCGCGAAAATCGGGAGGCTACGGTGGGCGGGTCACGTCATCAGGATGTCGGATAGCAGCCCGACTAAAATGGTTCTCGAGAGTCATCCGACCGGTACAAGAAGACGTGGAGCGCAGCGAGCTAGGTGGGTCGACCAAGTGGAGGACGATCTGCGGACCATACGCAGAGTGCGGAACTGGAGACAAACAGCCGTGGACCGAGTGGAATGGAGGCGGCTACTATGTACAGCAGAGGCCACCCCGGCCTTAGCCTGACCGGTAAGGTAAGTAAGATAGTTTTGAACCGAACCGTGGCATTAATCACCGTTGTAGGCCAATTTTTTACTGTCGCTGGTGTATAAAAATTTAGCTAGCTGAAAACTAACGTCCAACCTGAAAGGGTTAAGGAACTTACATACCTAATATATATACCAATGATACCAACCTTTATATCGGAGTGCAGCAAATGCACCAAAGTGTTTCCTGTATTGGTCATGATGTAGTCAATGCATTGATTCGTGATGTTCGCAGGCTCGTTTATGAACAGATACGGATAGACAGTAAGGAAGGAACCCGAAAGCAACACGGCCTTATCTCTTCGTATTATGTTAGTGAGCTCGTCCAGCAACTTTTCACATTTTGGGCGCTGGAAAAGATAATGGTTTTTAATATAGGTAAGCTAAAAGGGTTTGTTTATAAAATTTACCTTCACACACCATGGCAGCAACATAGCTAATATTATTTTGTAATACTTGGTGGCAAATTTCACCGGTCCGCTGTAATTAAATGTTCGGCTGATCTGTAAATGTTGTACAGATGATTAGAAAATTCCGATAACGTTCAAAATCTAAATTAATACTCACATGGTAGAGCGATTTTTGCAGCGACACTTCAAAGCAGCAATAATTTGTGGCACAAATTGCGATTATGAGCTTGATCATGTCGTGCCGGTACCAGTGGAGCATATCCAACGGCGTAACACCATGATGTTCGCACATCTCTCCAGCGGCTAGGGTGGCCTCTCGAGAAACTTCGGACTCCCGGAGCATCAGGAAGAAGAACAGCATACGCAGGCAGTGCATCAATCGTTCCTCGGTGATACCGTCACAGGTGGCGAACTTGACCACCATGTTCATCACAGCGGATTGGTAGTTGTAGTCAGATTTTTTCAGGCTTAGCTTCACCGCCTGCAGCAACTTATCCAGGCAGGATTGAATGATTTTATCCTTGGTATGGGGTTCCAATGATGAATTCTGGGAATGAAACGTGTTCAATGTAGCATTTGTTGACACACTTGACTTACACTGCCGTGATTCGCATTTGTATTACATTCGCCGTGTCCCATTTGCATAGGAAATCCAGCAAAGATGGGACTGATATGCGATTCACGGCAGTACAACACTATTCAGCTTTATTTAGCAAGAAATATATTTAAATTAGTTGTTTTAAACGAGCTGTACTCACCACGACATAATACATCAGAATGGGAAACGTCTTGGAGAACGTGATGGACGCATCTCCCGAATTGCACGTTATCAGTTCGCTCCAAGCCTTCACCATCCGTTCAGTGGTCGCTACCTCCGGGGTATGTTTCAGCAAAATGGGCAACAGTTTGACCATCTCTACGCGTGTATCGCTGTCTTCGGATTGGTAGAGCATTTCCAGAATGTCGTCGGATGGGATATTGAAGGCTGTGTATTGATCGAGATCGTTGAGCGTAAGACGTATGCCATCACTTTGGGCAAAGAGCTCTTGCTTCTGTGACGGGCTGGTCTGAGTGCTGGTGATGTCCTGTTCGTTGGCGCTGGGTTTGCACCGGAAGCAGCGGAGTTTTCTTCGAAGGCAGCCATCTCGGTTGACTTCAAATACAGAAAAATTGCCGGACTTCATGCAGAAGTGAGTGGCGAGATTCTGAATGGCAATGGGTCTCAATTCTTGTATATTGAGGGCTGGGTGGAGAAGCTCACTGTAAAGTTGCGATGGCGCGAATTTGAAAGAGAGCAATGCGTTCACGTAGAACCGGTGGAGAATTCGTTTCTGGGGAAGGTCGTCCGAACGAACTATGCTTTGAATAATGTCCCAAAAGCTGGCCTTCACTGTTTCCGCTACTGAGTCACCGATGTTGGTCAACGATAGGGTACACAACTGATCCAAAGATCTTGCTTTGATAAGGTTGATATCACAACCGTTCTTAAGTCCGTCATAGAATTTGGTTTTCAAACTTTCTTGTATCGTGATGTGGTAGTTTGATTTTCGATCGTCAGCAAATGGAAGTAACAGCCAGCTGCAAATCTGCCGTTGAAAGTCCACGTCCAGAGATCCGAAGTCCTTCAGCAGGGTGGCATCGAAGCATACATCCAGTATGAGGAGAACGACATCGGTGGTGAAATTAATCTCACTTAGTTCTTGGAACAACGTTTCCAGAAAAGTTCGTAATCTTCCGTCGAATGCCAAAAGATATGTCGTTTTGTTGCTTTCTTTCTGTAACCAGCAGGTGAAATTGTACACGACGTTGGTGCCAAGGTGGACAATCTTTTGGTACAAATAAATCTTCTGCATTTGTTTCGACTTGTCTTCTTCTTCCAGTGCAATGTCCAGTGCTCTGTTCCAAAAGTGACTTCGGTTCAATGTCAAAGAATCGCCTGCATCTTTAGAGGCGATAAGTTCACTAGTGATCGGAACCTCCAGAAGATTCAAAAGATCCGGGAACTGATACGACAATTCGTATACATCGTCGTAGATGTCGTAAACCATGTCGACCCCAAACTGGTTCTGGACAGCTTTCAGGAATTTGCTAATTTCTTCCAAAAGTTTAAACTTCAGATCTCCGGCATCTTTCTTAATGCTCATCAAGTTCTTTATTATCCTCATCGAACACTGGAACAGCTTTTGTCGCAATTCGGACGGATTGCGATCGTACTTCAAAGCATTTAGTTTACTATAGAAGTCGACAAGAGCTGTTTTGAACTGTTCCAGCGATCTGAGTCGAACCAGTTCACTGCTCAACCACCGGTTGAATCGTTCCAAAGTAGTTTCCACGACCGACAAAACTTCCCAAACGAGGTGTTCTAAATTCGGTGTATAGACAGTGCACAATTTGAGAAACTGTCCGAAAAACATGATGCAGAGCGTTTTCTCATCCAACGATCCGCTGATGAGTGTAGTCATGACTATCTCGGCCGAACGCTCGCGAAGCCTTCGATTGCATGAATCGTCCACCAGGCTAACCACCTGACTCAGCACGTGAAGGCAAACCTCGGTTAGGGTGATCTTCGTTACGCTGCCTTTGATGACGATCGGTGCGAAGGCGCAAGAACAATTCAAATTTTCGAAATATTGCAGGGACATCTGGAAGTTTTCCAGCTTTATCTCCTTCTCGGAGTCGTAGCAATTCAGTGTATCCAATATGTCCAAATATTTCTCTGCTGCCTCATGAAGGAACCAAACCTGCTTTACAAAGCTGGCTGAGAGAATCGCTTTCTGGAGCAAAATGTTACTTTCCTTGATGCTGAAATAAAGAATAATCACATAATGTGTGAAGTGAAAATGTAGTATACATAATCGACATGTAATGTAATTTAGACATGCACTATGCTTTTATCACAATAATTTGTGTTTGTAATTTCGTGCCTTTCATGGCTAAAATCAAGTAATGGGGCACGTTCGGTGTAGTACTAGATTTGTAGTAATGAGCTGAATTTTTGTATGGTGAGCAGGTCAATTCTCCGTTTCTGCAATAAAATGGTGCAAAAAGCGTGGGTATTATGATTCTTTGCCTATTTTGATGCTGTTTGAGCAAAACTTTGGATAACTATGTCGCCGACGCTATCATAAAAATACAATACGATCAATTAGCAGTACAAAAACAAAAGGAAAATAAACCGGCAATAAAACAGACCCTTCAAATTAGAAGTAGGAAACAAGGATCAGCCTGTACCGCCTCTCTCATTAGTAACATCCCTTTTTCAATCATCCCGATCACGAGACACCTCCTCAGGTAATTTGCAAGACAAAAAGGATAACAGTGATAACACGTGACTGTGTCTGACCGGCGACGACGGCGCGGCCGTTAACAAAGTAGATAACAACTGATTACCTGAAGCTGGCGGCAAAGCAGGCGGACACGCGAAACATGTGCGAGGCATGTGAACGAAAAAGGTCTCGCAGGTATTTTTTAGGTAAACTTAGAATTAAGATATTTTTGTATAAAAACCCTTGTTCAGAAAATAAAGGTAGCATTTTGCACTTGAAACTTGGTAAGAGTCATTTCACTATTCGAACTCACGCGTCACATTATCCGAACGCTACAAGATTAGATAATCTCAATTCTGGAATAGCTTCTCGAACGAGTAGAAGAACTAGCCAGAATCTCGAGATTTATCCGAGATTGATAGCCTTGATTGTGACTTAAAAACCTTTTGGCACTCTGGGCCATAAACATTTTGGTGGCTCCAGAGAGAAAGACTCTACTCTGATACCAATTTCAATTTGCAAAATTTCTTTGTAAGCCTACTTAAATAATAAGTAGCATATTGTCTGCGCAATTTTCACAACCACTTCGTGAAATTGTATTTGTAAGCCTACTTAAATTATAAGTAGCATATTGATTGCACAATTTTCACATCCATTTGGTGAAATTGTATTTGTAAGCCTACTAAATCGATTAGTAGCATAACAAAATTTTGAAAAAGCATAGAGGAGCAACGGAAAAATTTGCAAAGTTTCATCAACATTTCGCTAGAAGCGCCCAAATTATTGCTGAGGATTCGTAAATTTAAAACTGAAAAGGCAATGTCTAAGCTTATCAACAACCCAAATGGGGATTGTCGGTTATGCACCGACAAGAATAGCAAAGACAATATGGTTGCTTGCGATGAATGCGATCGCTGGTACCATATCAGATGCGCCAAATTAACTCGCATGCCTACTGCTGAGGAAACCTGGATCTGTGTCAAGTGCATGACCAACCAGGAAAAATGGCAAAAGCAAGGTGCGGCAGCTGAAAAGCAGAATGCCTCACCATCAACGAGTTCGAACCAACAGTTATTACATGAAATGACTAATGCAATAACTAATGCGTTCCAACGCATTAAGGTCGAACCAAATGATAATGCCAATGATTGGACTGTCTATCTCAAGAGGCAGGCTCTAATCAACCTTCCAAAATTCGATGGATCGGCAAAGGAGTGGCCGAAATTTGAAAAAGTTTTCAACGACACAACGCTAGAGGGAAGATTCACCGCCATGGAGAATCTGAATCGTTTGCAGCAGTCTCTAGTAGGAGCAGCTGCAAAAAGCGTTAATCAGCTAATGATGGACCCCGGCAATGTCGCGAATATCATGGCCAGATTAAAACTGAACTATGGCCGTCCAGAAACCATTTATAACGAACTTGTGTCAGAGCTGGCAAAGATTCGTAAGGAGACCAAAACAGCCGTAATCGAAATATCTGAAGCCTTAGACAATCTTGTCAGCAACTTGGAGCTGATCAACTATCAAGATTATCTACGAGATCCAAGGCTTATCGATGAAACGGTTCGAAAACTGCCATATTCTCTTCAAGTTAAGTGGACAGAAGAAAGACAAGTGGCAGGAGCTGTCGCAACGCTGAAGGACTTGAATCAATTTCTGGAACCGCATGCAAAAACCATGCGGATGATGCAACCGTCTTCGATTATTCAAAAGGACACTAAAAAGGGAAATATCAACGTGCATCAACAAAACAATTATCGGAATAATTGCGCAAACTGTTCAGGTAATCATCGTATTACTGATTGCCAGTCGTTCAGAGATATGAACGCTCGAGAACGCAATGAGATTGTAAGGACTAAAAAACTATGCTTAGGATGCCTCAGTCCATCTCATTTCTATAAAACATGCAAGCGTGCACGAAAGTGTGGAATCAATGGTTGCAGCAAAAATCATCATTCATGGCTTCACGATAAGCAACTAGACGCAAAATCACCAGCTCAAAATCGAGAAAAGGACGATCACTTGGTGAGTCATCACCAGATCAATCGGAGTAAGGTACTCTACCAAGTGATTCCGGTAAAATTATACAACGGATCGCAATCAATGGACACGTATGCTTTCCTTGATGCTGGATCATCGGTAACACTGGTCGATCAAAGTGTGGCCAAAAAGCTGAAGCTTCAAGGAAAAACTGATCCATTACAGCTAACATGGACTCAGGACATCACCAGAGACGAGAAAAACAGCATGAATGTTGAATTAGCCATCAGCGGACCTTCAAAAAAAATGCTACACCTTGACAGGAGTACGGACGATGGAAAACTTACAACTTCCGGTACAAACGGTAGCATATGAAGAATTGAAACAAAAATACGCCCATCTGAAAAACTTGCCAATATCCAGCTACAAAAATGCGAAACCCATGATCCTAATCGGTATAAAACATAGCCATTTGTTAATGCCGTTAGAACGACGAATGGGAAAATGGAGTGAACCAATAGCTGTGAAATCAAAATTAGGCTGGTTCATTTTCGGAAACATATCAACTGCAAATCAAGGTCATTACGCAATGATTCATCACGAAGAAGAGATGAATAAGCTTATGAAAGCATATTTTTCAACAGAGGATTTCGGTGTAAATGTTTCCAAAAACACAAGAAATTCGGAAGAAGAAAAAAGAGTTGATATGCTGATGAATAAAACACTGAAGTATGAAGATGGCAAATACGAAGTTGGACTTTTGTGGAAAAACGACAACATTCAGTTTCCAGAAAGTTACGGAAATGCCTACAAACGCCTGACAATGATGGAGAAGAAATTGGAAAAGGATCCTAAGCTTAAAGATTGGGCCATAAACACATTCCAGGAATATAAACGAAAAGGCTATCTGCGCAAATTGACACCGGAAGAATCAAACAGGACAACACCGCGAACCTTCTATTTACCGCATTTCGTGGTTATCAATAAGAACAAGCAAAAACCACGATTGGTTTTCGACGCAGCGGCTAAAGTAGGTGGAACATCTTTCAACTCAGAATTGTTATCCGGACCTGACATAAATGAACCAATTCATGGAGTAATTTTACGATTCCGAGAAGGTTCAATAGCAATTAGTGGAGACATCCAAGAAATGTTCCATCAGACGAAGATAATCAAGGAAGATCAGGATTCTCAACGGATTTTGTGGCGAAACTGCAACGCGGATAAACCAGTGGAAATATATGTGCTGCAAGTTATGTCGTTCGGAGCAACATGTTCTCCATTCTGTGCGCAATATGTTAAAAATTTCAATGCGGAGAAGTTCGAGAAAACGTATCCAGAAGCAACCGTAGCAGTAAGGAAACAGCATTATGTGGACGACTACCTGGATAGCTTTTCAAGTATTGACGATGCCAAAAAGATAACAAATCAAGTCATCGAGATTCACCAGCATGCGGGATACCATATTCGCAATTTTATTTCGAATGATCGGGAGTTAATGCAATCGATTTCTGAGGAAAGACGCCATAAGTCCTTCATAAAACCTATGGAGGACAAGGAATCTCAAGCCGAAAAAGTTCTTGGTGTATATTGGAATACGAAGGACGATTGCCTAGCTTACCAGATAAAATGGAATAGCTATGGTGAAAAGCTTCTAAAAAATGAAATGCCCACAATGAGAGAAGTCTTGGCTTACATTATGAGCATCTATGATCCAATGGGGTTGATATCAGACTTATCAATTCATGGCAAGATTTTAATGCAAGAATTACACAAGGCCACGACCAAATGGGACGATGTCATCCCAAACCACTTGCACGATTATTGGAAGATGTGGATTAATACAATCAAGGAAGCCGAAAATGTATCCATTCCTCGATGCATAACAAACGGAAATGTTGAGAGCATAGAACTGCACACATTTGTGGACGCCTCAGAAAAAGCATTCGCAGCCGGAGTCTACAGTAGAAGCATGAATCACCACGGAATTTGTGTGAGACTAGTTGCAGGAAAAGCTAGAGTAGCTCCTATCAAAGGGCTCTCTATACCAAGACTTGAGCTGCAGGCAGCTATACTAGGTACAAGACTAACAAGTATAGTCTCAAAGGAATTACGTCTTAAGGTATCGCGAATCATATTCTGGTCGGATTCTCAAACGGTACTATCATGGATAAGAAATGTCAACGTGAAATATCAACCATTTGTGGCACATCGAATTGGAGAAATCTTAGACTCCTCAACAATGGATCAATGGAGATGGGTACCTTCAGAGAAAAACCCTGCTGATGCCGCAACGAAATCAATTTCAAACAAACAAATTTGGCTAAATGGACCAGATTTTCTAAGACCAGAGGAGAATAACTGGCCTGTCAAAACGGACAAAGAAATCCAACACGCCATGACACATCAAGACTATGCAGAACATGAATTTATCCACGAAAATCAATTCTCAGATTGGTGGAAGCTAGTGAGGCATTTATGCGTTCTGATAAAATTCACCGAATGGATAAAGGATAAAGGAAACTTCGTTAACGAATTCACCAACAAAACTAGAAAAGCCGCTGAGAATGCTCTGTACAAAAAAGCTCAATGGCAAGCATTCCCGGAAGAAATGGAAGATTTGATATTGAAAGGTGAAGTCAGTAAGAAGAGCCACATTCGAAATCTCAATCCGTTCTTGGACGAATTTGGAGTCATGAGATCTAGGGGACGTTTGGAAAAGGCGCTCACATTATCCCCGGATGCCCGAACTCCCATAATTCTGCCCCAGAAAACTCACATTACAAAACTGGTAGTGAGGTCTATGCATGAACGATATTTGCATCAAGGAGAAAACAGTGTCATTGCTGCATTACAACAAAAGTACTGGATTATCAACATCAGAACAGTTGTGAGGAATATACAGAAATGTTGTCAGAAATGTATAATCACTCATGCAAAACCAGTAGCACCCATGATGGCAGCTTTACCAGCATTCAGAACAGAACCATTTGTCTACCCATTCACTAATTGTGGAGTAGATTACTTTGGTCCATTCGAAGTAACCGTGAAGAGATCGACTGAAAAAAGATGGGGAGTGCTATTTACTTGCATGTCATCAAGAGCTGTTCACATCGAAATGGCTGAAAAGCTTGATACGGACTCGTTCATAGTATGTTTACGAAACTTCCAAAACCGACGTGGAAAAATATCTCATTTGTACAGCGACAATGGTACAAATTTTGTTGGAGCTAATAATATAATGAAAAAATTGATCGATGATATCAACACGAGAATGGGCAGCGGAGAAGCAGCTAAAATGGAAATCCAGTGGTCATTCAATCCACCATCATCCCCACATTTCGGTGGAGTCTGGGAACGATTAATAAGGATAATTAAATCGTCTCTGAAAGTTCTAATTGAGTCATGGGGTACCAGAACGCCAAGGTGCGAAACATTGAGAGGAGCTTTTATTCAAGCCGAATTCTTCTTGAACGCTAGACCACTCACGCACATACCTGTCGAAAATATTGACGATGAGGTATTAACTCCATTCCATGCACTGATAGGACGGTCAGGAGAGTATGCTCCACCACAATTTATGGAAGTTAAAGAATTCGACAGGGAACAGTGTAAACAAATTGAACACGCTGGAAGACAATTTTGGAATCGATGGAAGTCAGAATATCTCCCAACACTTGCGAAGAGAAATAAATGGACGAACAAAATTGAACCAATCCAAGTCGGTGACATTGTTATTATAACTGATGATAACGCAGCACCAAACACCTGGTCGAAAGGACGTGTAGAAAAGGTTCATAGTTCATCAGACGGACAAGTTCGATCTGCGGAGATTAAAACTAGCAAAGGAATAATCAAAAGACCAGCCGTTAAAATTGCAGTGTTAGACGTCTCTGGATCAAAGGAGAAGGAAATGGACAGGAAAATACAGCAATCAATTACTGCAAAGGAGAAAGTTATGCATATATCAGAGAGCTATCCCGAACCTACACATAGTGTCAACAGAAAGTTTCCAAATTGGGGTAAACGAAAAACATTTGATGAAGACGCTGTGAAGACTCCCAGAGACAAGTCTTTACGGAAGAAAAAGGTGAAGACAAATGCATCTGGATCACTGGGACAAGTTATCCTGGCTACAACAGCTTTGTTATCTCTCTCAAACGCCATCAGTATAAAACCAATTGAGGAAGATGGATTAATTTTCGATCACGAAGGCACGTGTCTTATCAAACGAGGTTCCTGGAGTACCAACATAGAAACCGGAATTTCACGAACTCAGGATGTCGACTTGATCAATTGTATTCATCGAAACTTAACAAATGCGTTAGCCGAAATGGAAAAGCAAACAACGGACGATACTATTCATCAGCTGACAGTATCTATCGGCCATCAATGTGATGAGGCAATCCAGGAGATTCAACAAACAACCCGACGGCGTCGAAGTAAAGGAATATTTGGATTCCTAAAAGATATATTCTTTGGAGGAGACGACATTGACGAAGCAGTACAAGCCATGAGGATCGAGGAGGACAACAAGATTCATCATGTATCGGAAACGGTACAAAAGGTCTACGAAAAGACAAAGATCATGAATGGGCAACTACAGGATAAAATTAATAGGCTATATGAAGGAATTCATTCTTTAGATCACGAAAATTCATTTTACGACTTTGAACTTTTACATGGCAGGTTGATGGAAACATCAATGTTAGCTAAAGAAATGATTGAAGAGATCATTTATAAATATCGAAAGCTAAAAACATTTCCTTTAACAATTAATGAATTGGAAAGTATAAAACTAAATATTTCAAACTCATTACCGATTGGATATAGATTGTTAGATCATTCTTCAGCCATAAAATATGAAACAAAGATTGTACAGGATACCATTGTTATTAAAATGCATACAGTTCTTATTAGTAAAGAACAGTTTGAACTATTTCATGTCATATCAATTCCAAATGTTGCTAATAACTCAAAAATTATGGTATCAGATCAACGTATCGCTTTGAATTCTCAAGGAGAATATTTTTATCCAACAGCAGATCTAACAAAAATCAATGAAACTCATTTTATTATAAGCCAACCTGAAATAATGCAAAAGCCTGATTGCATAGCTGCAGCATTACAACAAGTAAAAAGTGAAGAAAAATGTACCACAATCAGGTTACCAATTAAATATGCAAAACTAATCAAATTGGCGAAGATCAACACAGTATTATATTATACAAATAATCCAAAGGAAATTGTTATTCATTGTGATAAAACAGTTATTTCTCCACCATACGAAGCTGCTATTGTAAATATGGATTCAGATTGTAAAATTAAATCAAATTTCAGAACTATCTATGCTAACATGAAAAACGAATCTAAAAAAACCATGACATTTTTTCAACCCAGAGCGACAATTAAAGTAAATGCATATATTCATACTGTTTCTAACATGCAAAAGGAGAAACTAGACGGTAGTTATGATGAAGTTGATGATATAAATGAATTATTCGATGAAAATCCAAATTTTAACTACTATCATCCTTACTCATGGATTGGAGCAATAATCATTTTGATTTTTATACTAGGTGTAGTAATATATTTCAAATGTTTCCGAGCGAAACAATCTGTTTCCCATTTGCCGATTAATCGTAGAAATAATCATAATAAAAGAGTCCATATAACAGAAGATGAATCAGAATTATAGACATTTTTTGGTAAAACTATAGGGTAGTTTTACGAGGGCGGGAATGTCGCCGACGCTATCATAAAAATACAATACGATCAATTAGCAGTACAAAAACAAAAGGAAAATAAACCGGCAATAAAACAGACCCTTCAAATTAGAAGTAGGAAACAAGGATCAGCCTGTACCGCCTCTCTCATTAGTAACATCCCTTTTTCAATCATCCCGATCACGAGACACCTCCTCAGGTAATTTGCAAGACAAAAAGGATAACAGTGATAACACGTGACTGTGTCTGACCGGCGACGACGGCACGGCCGTTAACAAAGTAGATAACAACTGATTACCTGAAGCTGGCGGCAAAGCAGGCGGACACGCGAAACATGTGCGAGGCATGTGAACGAAAAAGGTCTCGCAGGTATTTTTTAGGTAAACTTAGAATTAAGATATTTTTGTATAAAAACCCTTGTTCAGAAAATAAAGGTAGCATTTTGCACTTGAAACTTGGTAAGAGTCATTTCACTATTCGAACTCACGCGTCACATTATCCGAACGCTACAAGATTAGATAATCTCAATTCTGGAATAGCTTCTCGAACGAGTAGAAGAACTAGCCAGAATCTCGAGATTTATCCGAGATTGATAGCCTTGATTGTGACTTAAAAACCTTTTGGCACTCTGAGCCACAAACTATGTTGTTTATGTTGCAAGAAATGGAGAAAACAACAACACTGTTGCCCAAAGTTTTGCTCAAACAGCATCAAATTAGGCAATGAATCATAATACCCACGCTTTTTGCACCTTTTCATTGCAGACACGGAGAATTGGCCTTCTCACCATACTAAAATTCAGCTCATTACTACAAATCTAGTACTTCGCCGATCTGTCCTATTGTTCACATATTTAGCATGTCTTGTTCAAAACAAATGATTTACCCGATTTCACGATTGGTTGAACGGAAACCCTTCTACTAAAGCTAAAAACTAACATGTTGCCGTTTCGTAAAATAAAAACAATACAATACTAACCTGAAGAAATCCTCAACCGAAGCAATGTGGAGCAATTGATTGAGCAGCCAAAAGTTACATGCCTGGACGGGGTCTCTTTCGGTTGGTGTGGCCAAGAGCGACGACGGAAACAGCCCCGGGTTTTCGTACGTAAGGTCCCGTCGGATCATATCCAGGATTTTCTCCAGATACGAACTGCGTTTGCTGACCTTGTCGACCAGCGTCGCTATCAGCGTCTCCCACACGGCATCCGATTTGTTCCGTTCCTGCTGCTGTTTGGGAACCACTGTGGAAGCTTCCGTTGCTGCTGACGGCTCACTGTTCGATTCTTCGTCCATCGCGGTAGGATAAGCGCAAAATCATACAAGGAACGACTAACAGGCTATCGATATCAACGATTTAACAATTGTTACAAATTTTACGGCACAAATCACTTTATTTTTGGCAAAATTACAGGAAAAGGTTGAGGCAACCGGCAAAACAATCCACAGACAACTGAACTGATGAACAACAACAAAACACACTCCGCGCGAAAAGGGCAGGTTCATTTTACACCCTGAGAAAAACGGAAGAAAAGATTAATATTTAATCATTTATTATTAAATATTTATTATCGTCGCACCACCAAATCGAAGTCGTCGCTAGAAGCACATGCGAAGTTGCAGCTGCGAAGTAAATTTTAATCTATTTTTTCTGTTGTGCATCATTAAGCTAATTAATAGCAACAATATGCACTAATCCAAATTTAGTTGCGACATTTCTAAGTAGGTTAAAAATCAATTTTCGCACGTTCGGTCACTTCGTATTTCGACCAAAAGCATAATAATTGGGTAAAAAATTGGGCTTTTTAAGACCGATATCCAAATTCATAATCTATGTTTAGGGAGATTCAAGTAATTTGGACAGACCGTTACGCGTATATATTTTGGACACTTCCATTTGATTTTGCCGTAAATGTCCAAAATATAACGTTCTGTCCAAGAAAAACAGAAAAAAACTGGCTGCAACCCGATCATTACGTCGGTTGCATGAATATTACATCGGACGATGTACACATAATAACAAAAGATTTTGCATCAAAGGGGCCGTACACAAATTACGTCATGCTTTGAGGAGGGGGGGATTTGGTGGGTGGTAGAAGGTTGAAAAACGTGACGACTCATACAAAAATTGGTGACGTCCCATACAAAAAATGTGACATAGGGGGGGAGGGGGGTTGAAAGAGGTCGATTTTCGAATGACATAATTTGTGTATCACCCCAAAACGATGTAATCGTACATAGTAATCGTGATTACATTGATTATTTAGTACATCGGAATGAATTACATCGGGCGGGTTGCATTTTTTTTGCTGTGTACCTGAATTCCCCTAATCTCCATTCTAAAATAGCATTTTATCCAAAATATTATTTATTTATCTTGTTTATTTTTACTCTATTTACTGGCCTGGGAACTATTGTAGAAATGCATTAATCGGAACACCAACTGACCTCTGTTATTTGTTTCACAATCCCAACGTAGAGTCCTTAGACCAAGCTTTAGACGGAGCTCTGAATAAATAACAAATTTTTCAAATGTTACGTTACAAATAAATGAACAAAGTTGAACTCACAGTGGAAATGAATCCAATTCAAAGTGCTGTCCTACCCCTCCGCAGTTTTGTTGACAGAGATTTGTTTATTGATTTTTCCGCACCTGTCAAGTGGTGCAAAAATTTGCTGCAAAATTCAGTCCACTTTCGGCAGTAGCTGGTGTAACTTTTCCTCCTTGCGCTCGGAACCACAAAAATCCGCAAAAATAACGGTGAAAAATATGACCGAGGTCCTGAGCAACAACACTACCGACAAGGTAGCTGCGCTTGTGAAGGAAGCCGAATCGCTCAAGGCCAAACTGGAGGAGGAACGGCAGAAGCTGAACGATGTCACTCGTAAGTTTTTTTTTGTTTTGATTGACTGGAAAAGGGAAGTTATATTCTCCAAATTTATAATTTTAGTATCTTCCGTGGCTGAGCGGCTTGAAATGATCACGTATCTCAACATCAAGCCCCGCCGGGTACTCAAGGGGCACCAGGCAAAAGTACTGTGTTCCGATTGGTCGCCCGACAAGAGGCACATCGTTTCGTCTTCGCAGGATGGGAAGTTGATCATCTGGGATGCTTTTACCAACTACAAAGAGCATGCCGTAACGATGCCCACTACATGGGTGATGGGCTGCTCGTACGCTCCGTCCGGGAACCTGGTGGCTTGCGGGTAAGTACTACTTTCTCTATTTTATTACTAGTGTGGAGAATCAGGTTCTCTCATTAATTTTTTTTTTATATCTTTGTTATCGAGACTTTCAGCCCGAGGCTGGTTCGTTTCCGTACGCCATTAATAATTATCCACTAGTTTTTTTTTCTGTATGTTTGTTTCCTTGACCTAACAAAAAGTGTTAAACTAAAGGCTTACGTTTTACTGAATAAATACAAATACTAACGATTGTACAGTGGTCTTCCAAGATAATGACAAAATAACGGTATGATCGGTCGTGTGGTCAGGTTTGACCAACCCCTCCGTAACTTGACAGATGAGCTCAGTTTCGCGTACCTACTTGCAAATCGCAGATGTCGCTACTGTTCGTAAACAACGGGTCCGACCTTCACTGACGCAACAATTATATACGGTGCACAATGCTGGAACCAGCTGCCTTTGGCCACAAGAAACGCACCAACAGTATCAGCTTTCAGATCAGCTTTGAACGCTCAATAGATTTAAGATTAAGGTTTTGATACTGATGTAATTCACTTGCTTAACTGTCCTAAGTTTTTTTTTTCATTTTGTTGTAAAAATTCCTTGACCCTAAGAATGGCTATGCTAACCGGTTCACGTTACGTTAACAATAAAAATTACAAATTACAATTACAACAATTTTTGTCCATGCGAAAACATCTTTTTGTTTCGTGGTGAGTGGAAGCCAACAAGAGGCTAGCGTTTCGTATCAAATGGACGTATTCAACAGAAGCGCAAAAACTAATGTTCATTAAATTGAAATCTTTTAGATTTTTCTTTTTGTTGTTGTCAGAAATGTAATAAAAGCACATGTTTAAACAGTCTTGCATATTAATTTGTGACTGCGCATGCTAGATCAAACCGAAGATTAAACTCGAAAAAAAAACATCTGCAAATGCTTATTTTTAACTTCCATTTTGGCTTGCCACCAGATATGTAGCTGTAAAATGTTAGCATAAGTAACCTAATTTATTACTTGCTGGTGCTTAATAACCGCACAAGAAGAAAACATGAGTTTCTTATTAATTTTATGAAAGTCGACTATGTATTTTGCCTTTACCCGTTTTATAGACATAATTTTCGCTTCTATTAAACAAATTCATCATGTCGCACTTAATTTGCATTTATCTACCACAAAAAAAAGCGGAAACAGCAAATTAAGGTTTTTTTGAAGTTTTAATATATTTTGTTATTGTCGGTTTTCGTCCTTTTCAAAGGTAGCGCTTGCCGCTTTGAATCTGACAGTACCACCCGGACCAAAATTTTTAGGTACGCTGACGTTGTTCGGCAGCTGTCAAGTAGCTCCCGGGTTGGGTTTGACAAACCATTATTGCGAAAAAATAATGAAGCACTACAAATGCGCATTAAAATATAACATAGTAGAACACTACAAATGCGTAATAAACAAGGACATGTACAACACACAACATATATTTTGCCCTGTAACCCTAGTGAATAACAGTTTCCATATAAATAAATTTTTCAGATTTTATTTCAAATTGTACAGCTCATGTGGCTTTAGTCCAAGAACCTTACTTTCGTAAGAAAAAATTCTATCTAGGTAAAGCGCAGTTTCAAGTTCAAAAGGAATCGCTCAAGAAGCTTCTTGAGCGATTCCTGGCAGAAGCTTTCTACGGTGACTGCCATTTGAATTGTCATTTCTTCGCAACTGCGTACTGCGATGGAAGAAAACGGTTTCTTGGGCGATTCAGGCCAGGAATTTCCCATGCATCAAGATAGGCCGAGAAATTCCTTCTGAACTGCAAACAGTCCTTACCTAACTTTGTAAATCCCGAGCTAAGCCCGATGTTTTCTACATGCAGTAAAAATAAAATAGCAAACCAGCATGTCATGTCTTGAGAATGTGTACTTGTCAACAACATATTACTGTAAAGTTTATCCCGAATGTATCGATGTCTCCTATGATGAATTTGAATTGCTCTCAGTTAAAAGTTAAACCAATTCTCTGAAATGTGAATGTAAATATTAGATGTAGTACCGTTGAATTCTGGAAAAATAAATTAAATTGAATTGAATTATCCCGAATGTGGGTCGTACGTCGTATGAAGAAGTTGAGTTCCATGCCGATCAATTTTCTTCTGAAACGTTTAGAACTTATAGTCGATCATTACATCCGTGATATTCATCTGGCTAATATGCGTTTTCATGTGAACCAACATGTTTGCCATTTTGGAAAGTGTATAAAGTTGTTTATGATCAACAACAATCTTGTTAGGGTGTTTTCTTTGGTATCGAAGATGCCTTTGACAACGTTGCCTTACGATGCGATGCCATACTAGAAGTCGCATAAGGGAACGTTCAAAAATTACGTCCAACATTTTGGGGAGGGGGGGGGGTCTAGAAAAGTGTGACAGTACGTGTATTGGGTATAGGGAAATTGCGTGACAGAGGGGGGAGGGGGGGGTCTAGAAATCCCGAAAAACGATGGACGTAATTTTTGAATCTTCCCTAAAGCGACACTGATTTTTCATTAGGGCCAAACTGACGATCCTTTCTTTGTGTTATTACAGAATGTGTGTTTGTACAACACATCTGTGATACATGTCTATACTATCATTCTATACATACCAAGACTACTACATGTACATCCGTCTACGAAAAGAACCAATAAGGGAACGTCCATGAATTACGTCACGCTTTGAGGGGGGAGGGGGGGTCCGTAAAGTGTGACAACCCATACAAAAGTTTCAGAAGTCTCATATAAAAAGTGTGACATAGGGGGGAGGTGGGGTTGAAAATTTGCAATTTTTGCGTGACGTAATTTATGGACGCTCCCTAAGAACCAGTAGTTCATATGCCTCTGCCATGGCAGGATGGCGAATGATATTCCCGTGTTTTATTTCCATCGTCATCACAACAATTAAGGGTCCATCCCGTTGCACGAACAATGTGTATTGAGTTTTCCGAAGATTTTTTGGTTGAAATACAAAGGAGACGACTGCATCGTGTTATAGAAACAAAAAAAAATAATTTAGTTTGTTTTGGTCAAGTTATTAGCGAAAGATAGAATCGACGGAGAGAAATCGATCATTCACCAGATGCTCAAAAACCAGCATCTCTTCTCGTCATTCTTAGCAGTAATTAGTAATTGAATGTTTGTGGGTGCCCCCAAAGGAGTGTTTCGTCGTCACTTTTGAGATATCTCATAGCAGATACGCTATTGAGGCATGGATGCGCATCAGAACCCTTTTCATTTGTGTTGTTTGTAATAAGTGATCATTTACAACGGCGTGATTCCCGGAAGGGTAACCATTTTACCGTTCCCATTCACAAAATTCGAAAAGGTAGAAAAAAAAAAATAACAATAGACGAGTGCACCGATGAACTGAATTCATCGCGGTGCGAGAATTTTGACACTACAGCGGGGTCGCTTCCAATCAGAAGTGAAGGATTTCCAATCAGAATTGAACAATTCTGATTGGGAACGACCCCGCTGTAGTGTCAAAATTTTCGGACCGCGATGAATTCAGTTCATCGGTGCACTCGTCTATAGTGATGTTTATTATCATGTCAGTGTTCATGATGTATAAATATTGTATCATATTTTGACTGGTTAGGCCAAATTTGGTCGGTTTTAGTATTTAAGATGACGAACTTCCTAACAATCTATTCTTATTCTTAATAGTGGACTGGATAATAAAGTAACGGTGTATCCGATTACTATGGAAGAAGATATTTCTTCCCGAAAGAAAACCGTTGGAACGCACACGAGCTACATGTCTTGCTGCATTTTTCCCAACTCGGACCAACAGATACTGACCGGAAGTGGCGATTCCACTTGCGCTTTGTGGGATGTCGAATCGGGCCAGTTGCTCCAAAGCTTCCACGGTCACACAGGGGATGTAATGTCAATAGATCTGGCACCGAACGAAACTGGTAATACTTTTGTGTCGGGCAGTTGCGATAAAATGGCATTCATCTGGGACATGCGGAGCGGCCATGTTGTCCAGTCATTTGAGGGACATCAGTCCGATGTCAACAGCGTCAAATTTCATCCCAGCGGAGATGCAATCAGTACTGGTTCAGACGATAGCACTGTGAGTATGATGGATGTATTATTCTATTATTTAATAAATAACCTGTGTTATCTAAATCCATACGAAATCGTGCAACTGCAACTCGTTATCACCCATTCTCCACTGTAGTGTCGACTGTTCGATATGAGAGCGGATAAGGAAGTGGCCGTATTCAGCAAGGATAGCATAATATTTGGTGTCAACTCGGTCGACTTTTCCGTCAGCGGTAGATTGTTGTTCGCTGGATATAATGATTACACAGTAAATGTATGGGATACACTCAAAGCACAACGCGTTTGTCTACTATATGGCCATGAAAATAAGGTATCTTGCCTACAAGTTTCTCCGGATGGCACAGCATTGTCCACCGGAAGCTGGGATTTCACCCTTAGAGTGAGTGTTTTCTAACAGTATTTCGATCAATGTTTTCTAAATTTTCTTTCATTTTCAGATATGGGCTTAAGTAACGCAATGTGTCGTCAAACAATAGAATATATCACACAAACAAAGCGCAATCGCTGTAGTATTGAAAAATTACAATGAATGAAGTATTAGGAAGAACTAATAAGAGTTGTTGTGTCTCTCTGTCTATAACTAAAGATATTCTATCAAAATATCGTTGATTAGTCAAAACAAATGCATTTATAATCAAAAATTTTTCGGATGCTTTTGCCTTAGACCAATATTTGTTTTATACTTAGGCGTATTTTCCTTTGTAATTTATATTTTACCAAAGATGAATATGTACAAATCATTTTACCATTTTATTACGATTCAGAAAACTGTCATACAAATCCATTGAATAGCATAATTAGAACATATTTATTATATTTGTTATTATTTATATTACGTGCCATGCTGCTAGCATTAGCAAAACTATTTACCTAAACTCAATAAACTGAATGTATTCTCTATATGTGTAATAACCTGTATCGTGTTTTTGTTGTCGAAAGTTTGTGAAAATCCATTCGTGTTATTATTCTCAGTAGGTACTTTTGATTTCTGGCTCTAATATTATATAAACTTTTATGTGTGTAAAGCAACTCTTGGGATGTAAAGAATGCAATCTACATAATGTAATTCTAAAACTTCATTGTACCAAATGAGGCAGTCTCTTGCGCTCTGATCAGTCCACATTGTCCGCTGTGCTCCACGATGTCCTGGGAACAGGATTTATTCTGATGACAAGAAAGAAGTTGGTTACTCGCCGCGTGTCGTGAAAATCGTTGTCGGCTTCATTAACGTACAGGTATAACTAGAGTTAAGAAAGGAATGTCCATAAACACAAATCTCAGGCGAAACAGCCTGTAAGCCGTATCGAATAATAGCGGCCAACGGTAAACCGAAGCACTTTCTTCCCCGTAAAGATTTCCCCAGAGCCACCTAGAGATCACCCACCATCAAACAGAAATAAATAACTCACGTCCGTACACACCGCAGTGCGAATAAAGATTCGGATCACTAAACTAGTCCCCGAAGTCGAACGCTGCGACTCAGCAACGAGTAACTGCGGAACGTGGAAGTAGCTATAAAGATTACGCCCTAGCAGTTGGCAGCTTGGCGCAGCAACTCTTGAAAATTACTGGATGATGAGCAGCAGCAGCACTAGGCTCAGCGGCTACAAATCACAGAACCCTCTGGTAGGACAGCGAATGTGAACAGTTAAGAACGAGAAGAATGCAACATGGGCGTGGCGAGAATTTTGCAACACCGTACGAGGGCGAATGAGGCGCGGAACATGCAGAACTCAGTTAGCAGGGAAATTTGCTGCACCTAAACCACTGACTGAATCAAATTTCAATCATCGCGCAACAATAATGACAATGTCGCTACCTGAATTTGTTGTGACAATCCACCCAATGCGATATAGGTTTGTCCTAACTTGAACAAAATAGGATAAAGATCGTTCATCACTAGTTTTGAGATTTTTATGCCCTGAATTTCGATTTTCGAGGGATAGCTTCGAGTTGGCAAACATTGCAACGCTGTTGAAGATCTATCATCAAACAGTTTCGATTTTGGGTTAGTAATAATTAGAAATCCTCTACATAGAGATGAGCGGAAGCTACATACATATGACGATTCGGCAACGCTGTTTGTTTTGTTTACAACAGCTTCCAACACTTGCCACAAAGCTATATGTTCAAACTTTTTGCATGACTTTATTGTGGTGCAAGTTGTTTTGTTAAGGACAAGGTATTTGGAGTACATAGCTCAAAATTTCTAGAGCACCGTTTTTTAGAACCGTTGAACGGATTTGGATGAAAATGCATCACGCTAATTGTTCAGTGGTTGTCAACAGCGTGATGCATTTTAATCCAAATCCGTTCAACGGTTCTAAAAAACGGTGCTCTAGAAATTTTGAGCAATGTACTCCAAATACCTTGTCCTTAACGTTTTCTTATTATATTCGAACTTTTTTCCCCAAATTTTTCGAAGAAATCTGAAATGTATTGCAAAGAATAGCGCGAATCAAATCGGCAGAAGTGAATCAAGCAGCAGCAATGAAAGTTTTTTCGAGAAGAGCAGCGACAAAAGTTTCTTCATGAGCATACGCTTTTGAAAGCAGAATTAATTAAATATTATCTTCTTACTAAATTTACATATCAAATTCTCGATAATAAAAATAAATATTTGTAATACGTTTATTGTCGATTGCAATACCGTTCAAACAACGCCTTCCTACAAACGATAAACATGTTCATTTGGCTCACACTTTGACAGTTCTCTCTGTTCGATTGGCTCACAATGGCCGCCTCCGCACATCTCTATAATGTAGGATTACTAGTAATAATCAATTATTCACGAGTTGAAAAGTTGCAACAAATTATCTTCTGTTTTGTCACCAACAAAAAAAAATCGAAATCATTCCATTGTCTGTTACCATTCTTTCATCCATTCTTTTGTTGCTTGTTTTGTGCCTCATGTCCGACAATTGGGTTGTTTAGTGAATAAAATATTGCTATTTTCTATAGCCATATATAAAGAGCTAATTTTTCTGAGTGTAACGTGATTTTATTGAGTTCCAATACCTTCCCGCATAATCACGAACTGTACATTGAACGTTTTTCATACTGTAGATGACCATAAACAATTATCATTCAACCAATTCTCAGACCGTTTGAGATAACAGTAAGATAACCATTCCATGTACAGATTTGCCAGTTTGACAAATGGTAAGCCGCCAAATTACAGTATGTGGAATAGGCGGTTAAGATAGGTTACCATAAAAAATCGCTCGTTTTCTCGAACAAATTTTTCGCAATACAGTAAAGGAAACAGTCAATGTATTATCCAGTTTTTAAGAGAACTCACTGCATGGTAAATGGTTAGAGAACAATTTAACAATAAATCTGCAGTAAAAACGCACACTATATGTGTTACTATTGATTTAAGGTTTTCCATGGTTTTTTTAAGCAAATGATATATGGGTCTAGTGCATTTGAACCATTTAAAAATAAAAAGGCGGTTATGCGTTTACTGATGATTTATTTATTATACAATACATATTTGCCATCATATTTATATTGTGGTTGAACAAGACGATTTACCTTCATGCAAAAACATCCTCGCATCATATCCGGGTCATTCCGAGAGCAGTGATGACTGCTGAAGTTCTCCGACTCGCGACGCATCTTATCGTACGCCCGGCAGCACATACGGCGATTAAAGCTGTGAACATTCCTGGGCGGCAGCGGATTTCTAATGAAAAAAAGAGACAGAATTTCCACCGGCATCAGGACGAATGCTTCGCTTCTCCCGGATTGTGCGAAACATTCTGCAGTTGCAATTTCGGGCAGGATGCTATTGAATTCCTTTGAATTCAAGTTCGTGAATTGTGTAAAACAATATTCATGTATGAGATAAAGCACCAAAAAACAAAATAGAATTATCATTCAAAACTTACCATTTTCTTTCTCCAGTTATTTCAAATTGCTTACCGCGAAGTGATCCGTTTGAGTTTTTCGTTTGTTTTCACTCAGGTGGATAACAGAAAAGTTTTTTTTTCGTTTTTTCTACAAAACTGCAAACTGCGGCAATTGATTGATACATACACCAATGTGTGCAACTATTTGGCAAACTGTTGAGTTATAAGTGGTATACAGTGTAATACCCGTGTGTGAGTGTGTTGTGCAAATATAATCACAAACCATTTGACAAATGGTCATTCCAGTTTGCCACCATGTTTCACAAGCTTTCATCGCCATATGTTTTGACAATTTCTACACAATATGACATATTGTTACAACTTGGTATGGGTTACGTAGACCGTTCTTTATGATCAAATGCCAGTTTCATAGATTTCAACAGAAAAGCACCTGTTTGTGATACAGTAACAGTGACAGATAAAGGAGACATACTGTTTGGACCTTAATGCAAACTGTATTTTTCTATGCGGGTTTGTTTTGATGGTTAAATTAACAAAACAAGCCAAGGGCTGAAAGTCTCTTTAATAAAGACAAATCAATCGATCAAATCAACAAAACAATTTTAATTTCCGTTCTGTCATTCTAGTTTTCAATCAATAAAATGACAGTTCGGCCCGAACAAAAAAATGTACCCATAAACTTTAAATGCATTTTAAAAATACTTGCCGGACTCCAAAAATTGTGAAATTTTGGATTTCGACTAATTTTTAGGCGGAGATTCCAATTATGAAATAATCCGGATACCCCTAAAGAACCCTAAACACAGTTTGTCCCATTTAGCAATATTTTTCCTGAAATACTACAATTCAATATCTTTCACACAAAAACAAAGAAGATTAAAATCGGTCAACTGGTCAAAAGATATGATTTTTTGGACCAGGCTATTTGAAAATTGGTCACGATAATAACGAAATAAAAAAATACCGGTCTAATTATTTTTAATGAACTACAAACTCACCAAGTTTCACGGCAATCGGAGTTGCACTATATAGATTTTCTATGGAATGGCTATGTAATTATAAACATGAATTTCTTCTTTCCATCTGTCTGTCTGTCTGTCTGTCTGACCGTTATGGATTCGAAAACTACTGGACCGATTGGCGAGAAAATTTGCGTAAAGGGTTTCTTAGAAGGGAAGCAGCATGGTCTGAGACCCCTCCCCCTCTAAACTGATAATTTTGTGGGGCACTTCTTGCCGGTACAGCTAAGTTAGTACATTAGGTACATAATTAATTATGATGAATTTGGGAGCGTAAGACTACTAAATGATACTCAGGCCCTAATACAAAGTTTCAAATACTCAGTTTATAGTTGTATTTTATTTATTCCAATTTCAACATTTATCGAACTACAAAACTTTTTTTATGAGGCTTATTCAACTCCTCGATTAAATCGTTTAAAAAAATTAGTATAGATCAACGTTATACAACAGCCTATGTATCTACCTCGGAGGTACATACAAGTAACATAAAGCTTCTCAACCGCAGGGTATTCTAGCCTATTCATGGAAGTTTAATTCGTTTCAGAACTAATTGTTCTAACCCTAATTGTTATTGCACTTGCAGGTGGTTATGTAGAAGATTTTTCTGCCATTAAATACGTCATCCACGAATGCAAGTCACTAAAATCTCTCTCCAAGCGGTTTGATAGTGAGCTCCTTAATCTGCAATGAATAACAAAACGTAATCATTAATGATTGACAGCGCGTCAGTGTTACGCTGTTGGTCTACATTTGCTAACCTCGACATGCTTTGGAGTTGAAATTACGTGTACCACACTATTTGCTATATCTTCAGGTTCTAGGAATGGTATCGGTTTCTTCAGTAAATCCGGATCATTGAATATATCTGTTCGAACGGCTCCAGGGCTTATACTCTAGAAAACGGTTATCAAATTGCATATTTGCGGCAAATCAAAGACACCCACACACATTTAGCTTACCGTTAATTTGACCTGACTCTTCTCATTCAATAATTCTATGCGAAATGTTTCGGTAAGAGCGGTGACTGCATGCTTCGTTGCGGGATACACGTTGTATGTAGTCAGAGTGTCAACTCCAACTGGCACTCCATGGCCGACGACACTGTTCATGTTAACGATATGGCCATCAATGTTCCGTCTTTTCATTGACTGATAAGCTTCACGGGCACACAGGATCAGGCCCACAATATTCGTTTCTACAACATCGCGAATCATCTGAGTATTTCCGGGTTCGATGAGTTGGGTGGATTTCAAGACACCAGCATTGTTCACCAATACATCCGCCCCTCCGAGATTAGCGTCAATCCACTTGAAAGCCGTCACTATGTCCTTCTCACTGCTCACGTCACACTTGCAGCCGTGCATCCTTCGTTGTAACTTTTCGTCAAGCGTTAATTTGAGTTCTTCTATTTTATCCACACGTCTTGCCATGCCGACAACAACCATACCGGATTGTAAAAGCGCCTTAGCGATGGCCCATCCTATTCCGGCACTAGCACCAGTTACTGCAGCCACGCGATTCTGCCAACGATCCATTACGAATAGTCACTGTTACGCAAATAATGCATTACCATTGGCGCACAGCTAATTTATAGCGGCTGCATGAGTTTCTTATCATCAATAATAATAATAGACAGTAATGAGACTTGTCGCTGCCGGCTTTACAGCTCGGAGTATTGCGGAGATTCCACCTGTTTAGACTCCTGCGCGAAAATTAGTTGCGTGGATTTTTCTTGCGTGGGCCCACAGATATAAAAACAAACCGCGTCCTGGTGAATATTTTACGCTGCGTTCTTAAGTACACACTTGGTGATAGTTTTGTATTGTAAACAAACATTTATAATGCACCCACGCTAAAAATCAGCCTAATCATTCATTTGCGTCGGAATCTATAAATCTTCGCAACGGGCAATAAGTTAAGAAATATATTTACCGGCACGCTCTATCTAATGCCAGATCAGACGACTAATTTTATTATTAATGTTTAAAAGTATATCGTAAATACAGTGTATATATCTTTTTGTTGTAGTGAACAGAGCTCAATCATTTTAATAAAAATCAAAATTCACGTAAGTCCTTGTCACAGACAAACAGACGTAACACTTGCGAAATTTCCATCGACCACGCTTTTAACGATCATCTTAAGGTGAATATATAACGAAGCCACACATAGAATTTTCAAAAGCACAAATCTGAAGAACCCAGGGTTGGTTTGCGCTAGAAAGTTGATCGATTGGTCACCACCAGCAGGTCACCGATCGATCAACTTTTCAGTGCAATCCGTCATTTGATTCCTCAGATTTGTGCTCTTGAAAATTCGAGGTGTGGCTTCGTTATATATTCACCTTAAATCTTTATAGTAGTGGTTTTCACAATCAGAGGCGCGCGCATCGTTTTTCTTTGCATTTGACGTTTCACACTAGCTCCTTCTGTTGAAGATATTGCACAACGCAGTGTGTCGTGAAACATTTCCACCAGGTGATGATAGTGTGAAGTGAAGTGGGCGATGGATTTTCACGAATATTGTTCTATGTGCTACGTCTGTTTGTCTGTGTCCTTGTCGACTGCCAAAATATCAGCGAAATTGGTTCTCTAGAAACCGAGCACCGTATCGTCAAACATGGCCAGTTTATATGAAAAATAGCTGATGGTCTTATTATTTTGTCCGACACTGTACTTGGCAATGCTAGACAGTAGGCTCATCACAGACAAACAGACGTTTCACTCTACCCACTTTCCATCGTTTCCCTTTTTAACGGACTATTCAAATATTCTTCAGTTCGCAAATCTGTCGTTCATGGTGCTCGCATCGTTTTTGCTCCTGTTTGACGTTTGCTCACTACCGCCATCTACTCAGTGGATTTGCGAAACACATCATAATTAGCATTGGACGATTATGCTTTTGTGACGATGATTTTACCTATTCGCACTTTGTTCCAAGTGATACGTCTGTTTGTCTGTGGTAGGCTCTTTGGTGCTGGAGTTTAAAATTGATCAAAAATTTCCGATATTTCTGCTAATGTCCTATTCATTATTCCTTTTGATTTTAAGCGTTAAATGTCATGATTTCAACTTCCATTGCTATTAAAATTTAAAAAAAAAGAACAAATTTTCATGTTTGATGAGCAGTTATGATTTTTTCTAAGTTTGAAAAACTTTTTGAATTTATCTAGGAACCAAACAGATTCAAAGGATGTTGCACATAATGATGAAATTAGTATGATCGTAAAAGCCTCCAATACCCGTCCCAGCTCATTTCTGGCTGAAAATTTGATGAATATAATTGACTTTGAAGCATCAGTTTTCAGTTTATGACACCCTAATGTATTTTGGACCCTCTTAGGGCCGATTTCTTCACCTCGGCTTAACCGATAAGCCAGGCTTACCCATACAGTTAAACCTGGCTTAACGCTTAAGGGCGGACGGGACGGTCGGGGAAATATCCGCCATTGCTCTGTTGCTACTAAGATGGTAATCTCAGATTCTACTTCATATTTTGCAACAAAAACCTATCACTGTGTATGCTCACTTGCAGTGCATATGCTGATTGTTTTTCAGCATCTTCAGTGCGATAGAACTCGAGATTACCATCTTCAAAATCGCAAGGCAAATTGTTAGAAAGAGAGGCAAGATAGGAAAAATAACACGGCGTCCCGTTTCACCTTAAGCCAGGGTGAAGAAATCGCCCCTTAGGTATATATTTTTGACACCCGTGTTTCAACCCGTTTAAAACTATTTTCGAAAAATGCGATTTCAGTAGCCATCTTATCTTGAAATTTCATTTTTGTTGTAATGAATGAGTATGATACACTTTTTAGTCATGCAATTTAATCAACTTTCCTATTGTTGACTTGAAAAGAACCTGTGGGAGAAATCGATAGCCCTATATGATGCTGGACGCAATATTTGATAAATGCAACATGACTTGCGAAAAACTTTCAAACCAGAATTATTAATAGCTGAAGCAGATACCTCGTCTAAAGCTTATTAATAAACAGCACACTTCATCATCATTATTTATTCACTAAGTCGGGAGCTGCCACTTCAATGTTTGCAAATAAACTTCTACCGACACGATGGTATCAAAATGTTTGATTCATTTGTCTATCTGACTATACTCTGCTCAAATGATGACGAGCCTTTGATGTGCACGCTGATTGATGTGACTACTTGTGAGGAATAGGTGATCTGTCGTATTGAATAAAAACCGGCGAACTGATCTCATGGGACATTAGTTGCATTGAAATATCGGAAATATCACTTGTCGAAGGTTGGATTCAAAGATGGAACAATGGCATGGTAAAATTGCGGTTGTCACGGGATCAAGTGCAGGAATCGGCGCCGCCATAGCCATCCACTTGACTAACGCCGGAATGGTAGTGGTTGGGTTGGCCAGGCGTACTGAGCGTACACTAGCATTGAAGGAACAAATATTCGCAAATTTGAGAAATAACTTACACGCTATGCAATGTGATGTTAGCAAAGAAAGTGATATAGTGGTGGCCTTCAAGAATATCGAAGAAACGTTTGGAGGTGTAGATGTGCTGGTTAATAACGCTGGTGTGGTTCGTGACACAAGATTAATCGACCCGAACAATTCGCTGCCTATTCGTGAGACATGGGAAACGAATGTGATGGGCTTAGTTATGTGCAGTCGAGAGGCATATCAATCAATGAAGCGAAGATCGGTTGCCGGACATATCATCAACATCAATAGCATCGTTGGACACAGTCTTCCCTACTCAGTAGAAGCTCTGATTTCATCGTACAACATGTACGCTCCTTCAAAGCATGCGGTAACGGCAATCACAGAAGTTCCCGGATAAAAACTAACCATAGGGTGTATGGTGAAAACCATTCCTGCACCATACAGTGTACCAGCTACAATAAAGTGTATTGTAATGAAATGGTTCGCTATACTATACATTTACATTGGATTTTTATGTAACAATATATTATACTGTTTTTCTTACGTTTGAACCATTCACTTTTCCGAAACATTATTTTTCCGTGAATTTTTAATTATTTCTGGTGTTCGATTTGAATAGATCGTATGTTTGCTGTGATTCCTATGCACAGTGGCGTCTCGTAACCTCACTTTTTACCTGTCCAACGACCCTAAAACTTGTATTTGCGAAGAGTACAGGACCAGGATCAAATTCAAAATGGACGGAAACTACTATTCTCGCCATTTTCTACAAATTACAAGCCAATTTGTTAAGAAAATTCAAGAATTTACATTCGTTGAACAGGTAGATTTGAGGTTAGGGAATCGCCACTGCCTATGCAGATTCGACCTATTCAAATCGAACATCAGATTTATTCAGTTTAAGATTTTTTCCGTGCTTTGTTTTGTTGATGTTTGTGACTTTTTTGATGCAAAGGAAAGGAAAGAAAAAAAAGTGAATAAGTTGAAACATCAATTTAACCTTTTGGAATCGATTTTTTTCGCCGCTGTTGACGCAACCTCGCTGGTGTCAAACACGTTTGTTATGCTCGGTTTCATCGCCGGGGTCATATATGACCCCTCCGGCTCCAAAGAGTTAATGCCAATAACATGTTTAAATCAGTGGTAAACCAGATGTCCTAAGAACTGCAGGTCCAAGCAGGGGTCCAAGAGATATGGCGGGCTAGGTGTGTAGAGTGCGATGAGAGAAATACGAATGCAATGTAGGCCAACCCGGAAAGATGCAGGTCAGATTACCGTAAATCAGGAGATGAGTTCAACACTTCAACACTATTCTTTCTGAATTTGCATTTAGAGCACCTTTAACGGTGCGCTTCTATACCCCGTTTGGCAGCCCTCCATCATTGCAGCAAACTTTACCGGTCGCTGCTGGATGCGCTCGCAAAATAGTAGCGCTATGGGTAGGTGACCAAATATAGTAGCGGGACAGTTGCGCTGCTAAGGGTCTGTGTCAATTGGCGAATTAAAATTAATTTTTACTTAAATTTGACAGTTCAACACTTAAACTTGACAGTTCTCCTAAGGAAATAATTATCGAACTGTCAAGTTTAAGTGAAAATTAATTTTAATTCGCCAATTGACACAGACCCTAAAAATGCTATGGGAATATGTCAGCCCTCCCGATACGAATCAGGGTGACTAATTTGATTGCTATCGGTGTGGAAAAGGGTGGTTAAGTCAAAATGGTAGCGCTGCGCGGGTTGCTCGAATAGTAGCCGCCGTTAAGGTTGCTCTTAGGGGAGTTTTCTCCTCTTCTCTCATGTGAACTTGCCTTCGACCACAATCGAATCAAATGCGGTTGACAAACTTTATCTTTGACGTAGAGCCATCTTTAACATATGGACTGGACTGAACACTGAAATGACTTTTAATATAGGTTCGTCTGCGGGTTCGCTTTTTAACCTAATTTATATTTGAATCGAACTTGACAGTTATCTCATGAGTTGTTATGTATTTCAAACTTTAGTCAAACTGGTGCCTCAATATTGCAATAACGGTTAAGCACGCTGTAATGATACTTATGTACCTCGTCACCCACTTCATGCAACTACATTAGTGGTCTAATAACACTTAGCGCGCTCAGCATAGTTCCATCATGCCGCTCAAAGTGTTGCCACAAATAATGCTTAGTTTGCGAAACCCAGTTCTGGCTGGTGGGGAATGGGAACCTAAGCTTCAACTGTTAATGCAATCAGAGACTACTCAGACTTAGACGTGGGCGATCCTATATATGAAGGGTTATCCAAAACGCTCTGGGAATTCCCAAAGCGCATTCTAATAAATCTAATAAGCCATTAACAGGAGGAAATTGGCAAGATAATATAACAATATATGGTTAATGTAATGTAAAACAATTCAACATAACAAAAGAGAACCATTCCAAAACCATTTGATTAAATGTATAACCAGTAGTGAAATTACAATTAAAAACAATTTATTTACGGTACATTTTATTGTTTGAAACCATTCATGTACCATACAATGTACGGTATATTTAAACCCACGTATCAGTATTTTGAACAATTCATTAACAATAAAATGTATGGTTTTGCAAAAAAATATATATGGAGAAAAATATTTTTTTATATTGTTACGATACTTAACAACCTGTATAATATATTGTAAAAATCTTATTTACAATTCACGGTATGGTATCCAACATTACATCTTATTGTTTTTGTATTTTTATTTTTACAGTGGTGTCTATTGTAAAAATATGGTTCTAAATAGTACTGTTACAATACAACATTCGGTTTTTCTACTGTATTTTTTATTCGGGTTACGCGTCAGGAGCTGTTGAACGATAAATCGAAAGTTAAAGTTACGGTATGTGATATGTAGTAAATGAAAGTGTTTATACATTCTAATCAATTTAAATTTTATGACTGTCTATTTTAAGAGTATTAGCCCTGGAGCAGTGAAAACGGAAATATTAGAACTAACTGAAGTACAGTTTCCCCTTCTCAATGCAGAAGATATCGCACAGGCTGTACTCTACGTACTGTCAACACCATCGCATGTACAGGTATGTAAAGAGCCCAATTAAGAAAAAGGTATGTAGGGTCTGGGACCAGACGCGCCAACTTGGTCAAATTATTGGGGGGGCAAAGCCTGGTTTTTCTGATTTTTTGTATGAGAAAATCTAAAAATCGTCAAATATTGGGGGGGCAAAACCATGCTTGCCCCCCCTAAGTTGGCGCCTATGGTCTGGGACTATTTGGGCAGGAGCACCTATTTTGGGCACTTACAGCTGTAACTCAGACAATTTCAAACCGACTGACTTGAATTTTTGTACATGGCTAGATGCTGTGCGTATCAGATCGTGTCTCAAAAATCAGGTCAATCGGTTCAAAATTGACTGAGTTATAGCAGCAAGTGCCCAAAATAGATGCTCCTGCCCAAATGGTCCCAGACCCTACACACTTTTGTAATTCAAAATTCAAAGTTCCAAAACTAAATCTTTGTAATCAATTTTAAAAAGTTCCTTACTTACGTTATCGGTCAGACTATAGCCTAAGTATGGTCTGCCATATGCAAGGGGAATGACATATTCTTTTGTAACTTGAAAATATGCTTTTATCCGTACATAACCGTCGCTAACTACTGCTAACTGAGCAGCAGTTAGACGCGGCTAACGACGGTTAGCAACGGATAAATGCGGATTTTCCGGTTAGCCGAGGCAGTGTCATTCGCCCTGGTTGTATGTAGAAATTGTCTTCATTCGGCTCAGTCCATAGTCGGCGCACAGACAAACAGACGTAACACTCTGATAATAGGCTCCTAAAGGCCTATCTCAATTTCTGCATAATTCGATCAAGCATTGAATAAAACGACATGTTTACTCATTTTTTAAGTATTCCTATTAGGTAAAGCCCATAAAATATATTTTCAAAAATTTTAATAATTTTTGCAACACTCCTTGTTTAGCACTCAATTTTGGGTAAATTTTGTTTACCGTGTATGTCAAACAGGAACATTTGTTGTCAAAAGTGAGCCAATGTGGTGTCTTTTGCAACCCGCCGTTTCACTTTCGTTACGTCAAGGTTGACCTCGAATGTCAAACAAGACTTGCTCATCATTATTTTATTTTCGAGTTTATTAACTATTCTCAGGGTGTCTACTACCTGGAAAAACCTGGAAAACCTGGAATTATCAGGGAATTTTACTCGACCTGGAAAAATCCTGGAATTCTCAGGGAATTATGGTGACAATCAGGGAATTTCTGTGTTTATCATTTTAATACAAATTTTTAGTTAGAAATGCCTCAAAGCGAATAAAAATTTCGGCTGCGCCGCTATTAACTACCCGCTCGTTAAATATTATTTATCAGATATGCTTTACTCTTGACGTTGAAACTAACTTGTACTTTTTCCACAGCAATATCCTATTTTATGTTTTACCTATTTCGGAAAACTGAGTCGACATGCTTTTATTGTTAGGATTTTGAATTCTCAAATTTTTCAATCTATTGAAGCTCTAAATATTGGCTTAGTGACTTAAATTGTATAATCTATTTTTCTTTATTTCCATTTATATGAGCTTATTGTCTTGCAGAATTTATTGAGGTTTGCCTAACAAATTTGCAATCGCCTGTTGATGTTGGAAAATACCTGAAAGAACTTAAAGATATATTTTGAGCGTAGTTCCTGAAACTCCTGCAGAATATTATTGATCAATTGGGACTTCTGGCGGATTCGATGGTATTTCTAGCGGAATTTGCTTCTGAAAGAATTTTTCAATATTTTTCTGATTATTTCTGAAACGTTTCTAGAACAACTCATAAATGATTCTGAACAATGTTTGAAACAATGTTCAGCTCTCACTTTCCCATAGTTGACAACGAAAACTATTGAATTACAATTTTTTCCTATTAATTTTGAAAGTAGTCCATCTGTAACAATATTTATTCGTATACATTTGGTAAAAAACGATGCTTTGACGTGAAGTAATCGATTAAAATTGTTGTGAAGAAAAAAAAATAAAATATTCTGAAGGAATTAAGAAATTCCTCTAGTTGAATTTATGTAGACATTTTTTAAATTTTCCAGAGTAACTGGCAGTATTATTTGAAGTCAATTCTTTTCAAACTCTGAAAAAAATTTCTGACTGAAGACCTATAAACATATCTTACATTGTTGCTAGCAATTTCTATAAAAGAAGGAATCGCTTGAGAGAAAAGTCTAGTGAAATTCATGAAAAATACATACTTGAGTGAATCTTTTGCGAAACCAACGAAGGTGTTCGTGCGCAATAACTGAAGCTATGCGTGAAGGGTTTCTTTGAGGATTTGTTCCAAAGCGTTAGCTGCAATTTTTAAAATGTCCGACAATATTTAAGAAAGTTTGCTCAGGAACTACTCAGAAAATTTTCTGCAGGAACGGCCAAGCTTAACTTTTATAAAAATATAGTGTAATTTCTTGTTGTTTTCCTTGCTCAATTCCTTCAGAAATTCATAAACAAAATTTTCATCAAATTATGCACAAAATTCTCCTATTTAAAGTATAGCCAGGACTGTGTTTTAAGAATTCCATCAGAAAATCATCTCGTCCTAAATTCTGGTGGAATGTTCTCCTTAAATGTCATTATAGTAGGAACTAGAAATTTCCCAAAAAGTTACGTTTCCACGAATTTCTAGAAATCTGAAAACATGTTTAGTTTAGTCGATTTGTTAAACCTGGAATTATTTTCAAAAACCTGGAAAAATCCTGGAAATATCAGGGAATTTCATTTTCATAATTGAGTAGACACCCTGATTCTGTTATTGTTCAAGTTCAAGAAAATTACCATTGAGATCAGAAAACCAAGCTCTTTCGTGTTATGCACCAAAAGCGCGAAAATATTTTTCATTTTAGGACCCTATTCCCATCGTACACCGATTTAACGGTCTATTTGAAATTTTGATAGTTGGCCAACTGACCACCCGTAGCGCTCGCATCGTTTTTGTTCGAGTTTGACGTTTGCCCACTACCGCCACCTAGTTGATAGTCGGCCAAACCCAGTGCTTTTAGCATTGGGCGAATATGTTTCCGTGACTATAATTTGAATCGAAAAATGTTTCGAAGTGTTACGTCTGTTTCTCTGTGGTCGGCGTCTCCAGTCAAGTACTCTGCGAACGACCCATCTCGCTCGGTGCGCACCACGTAGTCTTTACCGGTTGGATGGCTCTCTACAACCATTTTTTATCGAATTATTATACGACATTCTAGTGACGATTACCGTCTACCGTAGCCTAGCGATTTTCGTGTTGCGGCCGACGGTTGGTTCTCTTAGCCGGAGATGCAGCTCGTGGTACATTCGCCTTTTCCATGTTCCGTCTACCATTTGCACTTCGCCGTAGATGGTACGCGTAACTCTTCAAGCGAAAACTCCAAGGGCGCATTGGTCCTCTACATGCATTGGCCATGCATGGTATCCGTAAAGGACTATCGGGAATATCAACGTTTAGTAAATGGTGAATGACGTACGCCGTCGAACATGCTTGTCTTCGACACATTTAAGGGTGGACGGGACGGTCGAGGAAATATCCGCCATTGCTCTGTGGCTACTAAGATGGTAATCTCAGATTCTACTTCATATTTTGCAACAAAAACCTATCATTGTGTATGCTCACTTGCAGTGCATATGCTGATTGGTTTTCAACATCTTCAGTGCGATAGAACTCGAGATTACCATCTTCAAAATCGCGAGGCAAATTGTTAGAAAGAGAGGCAAGATAGGAAAAATAACACGGCGTCCCGTTTCACCTTAATGATTAATCCGATTCGCCTGGCTTCATCCTTTGCGAATGTACGTGTAGTAATAGAGGTTGGGCTTCGTAAATAGCTCTTTGCACAATCTTTACTACTACAGCATGCTTCCGCCACCGTCTCAAATTTGCGAGCTATAATATAAATATTATGCTTTTGGATGAAATTCGTTTTTACCCACTTTTATGTGTCGCAACTCGATTCGGAGGTGCGCAAATTGTAGCTCTTAATTAGCTGAATGATGCGCAATGCCAACAAAAAGCTCAATTTTACTTCGCATCTGTACCTTCGCATATCGCGCGAGTCGCGATTTCGATATGGTGCTGCAACGATAATATCATCGGCGAAAACAAGCAGCTGGACGGCATTAGTGAAAATCAATAGAGTTAAGAAACTATAGAGGACGAATGTCGCTGCTGTTCCCTTTGTTCTCGTTCGCAAACATGTCGGGTATCTATCTGTCAAACTGCATACTTTTTCGCTTTGACACTTATAGCCCGGCCTATCTCCGCCAGCAAGAGATGTTGCGGCAGCGACGCCAGCGACATTCTTCCTCTATAGTTTATTACCTCTATTTGAAAATCGTACCATACCTGCTGTAAGGTGTCGTATATACGAGCCTGAATATGAATATATTCCTACCCCTCTCGACTGACAGTGTGTAACGTCGTTACACAATGCCACTAGCTCATTAGGTTGGTAGCACTGCACAGCAGTTGCTGCAACGATCGTCGGATCATCGTCACTCATTGAGCTGCAGACAATCGGAGAGGTAAGTCGTATCTGTTGAGCGAAACACATTGCCGTGCCGAGTGATTCACGAGTAGTAAATTACAACAACCGCCATTGTCCTTGCCCATTTCCCTGCGGGATATCAGCTGAAGTGTTTACATTGGCGATCCTGCCAGACATTATTGATCTGTTAATTGAATCACTCGGTACGGGAATGCATTTTGTGGAGAAATTCGGTGTGAACAGGGAATAGTGTTGCGTAACGAAAACCATCATGAAGAATAATGAAGTGGAAGAGTGTCTAGTGTCCGTCGAGTTGTAAAACCATCCAAAGTGAAAGTGAGTAAGGAAAACCACCTACGAAGACCTTCGAGGCGATCGCTAGTGTGTAAAGAAAACCACTAGCAAGAGAGGGTGCGTAAAGAAAACCACCTACAAAGACCTTTGAGGCGTTCGCTTGAGTGAGTAATGAAAACCACTGGCAAGAGGGTGCGTAATGAAAACCACCTGCAAAGACCTTTGAGGCGTCTGCTAATGTGAGTAACGAAAACCACTAGCAAACACAAAGGTGTGTAAAGAAAACAACCTACAAAGACCTTTGAGGCGTTCGCCAAAGTGAGTAATGAAAACCACAGGCGAGAGGGTGTGTAAGGAAAACAACCTTCAAATTGTAAGTGTACCAAAAAAAAAAAAACTTTGAAAAAAGTGATGGAACACATGATGGAAGCGAAAGCAAGAATAAAGTAGAATAATTATTCAAACTGATTTAAATATCTGGAGATCTGTCAATTGTTAAAGAATGAAGATGCTGCCGAAATGCAGATCTAAAACGATGTTTTTTTTGTGCTGTCATGGGACCAACGCGCTTAGAATTTTCAGGAAGGCAGAAACGAGTTCCGAGAGTGTGAATTTCATTGTGGGATGGCGAAGTCGATTCCCAGATGTGTCCTAAAAGCTTGCAGAATGCCGAATGAACTTGTCCACGATGACGTCACACGCCAACGGACAGCAAGATGGGAAACGGTAATTGCGGGTCGTGTTGACAAAAATCACTGCTCACATCTTGCATCCGGTGAGATCCGGTGAACATTCAGTGAACTTTTGGTCGCTGGGTATTCATAAGTGTCATTTTGTGTAAACAGTGATCGCGATTGCAGAAGAAAAGAAGAATCAACCCGGGAGAAAAGGAGACCGTGGATAAGTCAATGGATAGACTTCGTCGATACCTGCAGCAGCTGCGATCCGTATCGAAAAATCACTGTCAGTCCCAACCCCGAAACATTTACGCCGAGAGTTTGACTCCCGTTTTGCTTCGAACCATTAAGCAGCTGAGTAAACATAGTGAAACTGTCAAAAATGTTCTGAATGTTCACTGGTTTGGACAAAAGCCAACTAAAAAGCACTGTCAATGTCAAAATCGATGTCAAAACGTGTTTGACGTCTAATCGCCGTCGTATTGCAACCTTCTAAATATATACAGAACATTTGTGTAAGTATGTGAATGTTTCGTGACGTATTTTTCATCACTTTCGTGTGTCTAGAGCATTTTAATTGTCAGTTGCCCCAACGAACGAACACGATTCGCAAATCGGGGGGCAGTCGTGACCCAACCAGCGAAACCGGACTGTAAATGTTTCTGGAGCTTTGTTGCATTAGTGCGTTGTTTTTATCAGAAACAATGCAGTTGGTAGAGATATTAGGGGCCCATTTTTGTTTGATCAACGCATTTTGGGGCCATTATAACAAGAGAGTTGGCAACAATGCCTGCCACTACTGGGCTGGCTTCAATAGTGGTAATCACGTTCAAATGTATGCGTGCCTTTTTTGTGGATGTAGTTGTGAAACAGTGAGGAAAACATTTCCATTCTTACCCTGGACGTTAGTTTTATCATTATTTACTCGTTTTACCCAAATCTATTGGGTAATATTTGCATATGCAATCTGAAAAGCCTTTGAATTAGCATGCAATTTAGCGTGAGGAAAAACTCGCGCTAGTGTTCGTGTGTTGAAATGTCACTTATCTCTATTGTCAGCAACCCGCTTATTCAGTGAGCACACACACTGGTGCATATGTGGTGAGATGTCAAAGTCTATCACGTCAACTGTCAGCGTTTCAGGGATGCCGATTGGGTTAAGTGCCCCACACAATGCATACGTTTGCGTGTGCGTGACAGTAGTTTGACACATTTCCCATGGGAAAACTGTCAAAAAAAAAAACGCAAACCTCGACGGAACGGACGCTATGTGTTCCAGGCTTTAGGGGTGCTCGAATTCATAGATCAGTGCGCTAGAAAAAATATAGTATGCACGGAAACATTCGTTTTTCATAATTATTGTAAATTGTGCTTCACAGTGTTTTACACAATAAATCGGAAAAATCAACAATTAATGTTGTGTTTGAGCATGAGCATTGGTGACTGTACACTTCGTAGTTGCTACTCCGTGGTTGACCTGAGCTTGCGTAATTGCACAAAGAAGCAATAGGCTTGGTGCTCGGGATTTGCCACGTACACGTTTCGAGAGCTCTAACTTTATTGGATCAATAACGGCGCTGGCCACGTCCTTACGTTCAACCGGGAAAGGGAAGGAATGTTATTTCGACTAGCGAGCCTGGATAAAACGAAGAGGAGAAACGTCAAAATTGGAACAGTCGATTTGCTGTCATCCCCATAGTTCCAATCGAGCAGGAGACCAGTCAAAACGATAAGGATTCGCCACTTTAGTATGCTCGAGACATCTTAATTTCAACGACCGTTGCTACTAGAGGTTGTATATGCTACTGGACCCTCCACAGTTGTTACGGGAAGGAGTTTTGTTATTAGAGAGAAATTGATAGTTGCATAGATCAATGAATTACTTTGGTAAGTGAAAATCATTTTGGAAGAATGGTGAGATCATGAAAATTTTAAATAAAAATTTATGGAATGAAAAATATTTTGCGTCACCTCGCAATTGGCAGAACTGGTGAACCAATATACTATTGCACTGTTCACACTAAATCGAACTGCACAGTATGAAAGTGCGACGGTTTAAAAGTGTGACGATAGTGTAACCGGTTTGTCTGACCGCATTTGGACGTCTAGAATTGTCAAAGATGGGCACGTGATGTGTGATTCGCCTAATTCTTCTTCGATTTTGTTTTGATTCTCATCCATCTGACAACTCTCCGATTCGAATTCCTCTTTTTTTTTCTCTCACCACACTCGTTCCAGGGTGGCCAGTTGAGCAGTTGTGCGTTTGTATTCGTGGGAAAGTTTGTAAAATGCGAAATTTGTGAAATTCATGTCGGCGAAAGCGTACGAGCACAAAAATAGTGTGATAGGTGAAGTGCATCAGAAATCCATCATTGAAAGCAACCAGTAATAATTACCATTAAATCGATATATTGAAACACAACATTGTGTCGACAGTAACATTGACGGACCGCACAAACTTAGGCAAAATACTGATGCATAATTATGGATCAAGTCAGTGTGGTCAGCACCGTAAGGTGGCGGATTGTACAAAAATACAGGAGAACTTAATTCAAATATAAAAATTAATGAAAAATTTGGCCAACACTTGAAGTGACGAACTTTGTAGTTTTTGTTGAAAAATTTATAAATAGATACATTTACTGCGTTTTTCAAAGAAAAACAAGGAACAAGCTCACCGATCATTATTAATCATTCACTCGAGTCTCCGTCGACCTTTTGCTAAACAAATTTCGACACTCGAAGGCACAGCAAAGAACAACGCAATACTCAGCAACTAATGTTGTGATTTAAGGTGTTTATTGACTGCGTAAATATTTTCCTGCTTGCTTTTAAAGGTGCTTATGAACAAATTGATAGCAACGATGGCTTGTGCCTGTTTCAGTAACAGGAATTTCATCTAATGCGTAGATATATATATTTTTTTTAAAGAAGGGGAAGGATGTAAGGTGTCGTATATACGAGCCTGAATATGAATATATTCCTACCCCTCTCGACTGACAGTGTGTAACGTCGTTACACAATGCCACTAGCTCATTAGGTTGGTAGCACTGCACAGCAGTTGCTGCAACGATCGTCGGATCATCGTCACTCATTGAGCTGCAGACAATCGGAGAGGTAAGTCGTATCTGTTGAGCGAAACACATTGCCGTGCCGAGTGATTCACGAGTAGTAAATTACAACAACCGCCATTGTCCTTGCCCATTTCCCTGCGGGATATCAGCTGAAGTGTTTACACCTGCTACCCGCTCTCCTTACGTACTTCTTCTCCTCCACAACTTGCCGTAATCCACTGCAAGATTCGAAGAGGTTAGAGAATATCCCTGATTTTCTTACTACATATCGTCGCATTGACCAATAATCGTATCAGCCTCGTGAAAATGACTAATACAGGTACAATAGGGTGGGGCGGGGCAAGATGGGTCACCTAAGGATGGATCACCATAACTTTGTAAATACAAATCATACTGGTTTGTATTCGTCCGCTACTCTTTGATACACTAGTTAGCTATGCTAAAAGTCGATAAAAAGTTCATTAAATACAAAATATGATGTTAAACAAGCAGTTTTAAAAAGTGATCGATTTTGCGCCGTGAAAAAAGTGCGGGGCAAGATGGGTCACCTTTTAAGTAATCCACATTTTCTCAACGAAAATCGTCAAAATATAAGATTTGTTCCGCATTCATATATGCTCCATATCCATACTGAGTAAACAAGAGTTACTAGTAAACATTTTATATTTTTATTTGGAATATAAAAAATTTTACGATTTGAGTGGTTCCAAGGCGACTTAAAAATCGATGTTTTCACTAAAAAAATTATCATAATTTTATGTTATAGTTTTGAGCGTTCATTCCGCTTGATTGAAGTCATTTATGAGATAGTCTTGTAATAAAAAATAAATAACATTTGAATGCTCCAAAAATACGTTCAAAACTGAAGGTGACCCATCTTGCCCCGCGGCCGTTTATATGGAGTTTATATGGAATGTATCGCATAAGAAAAATGGCTAAAACGCATTTAATTTTTTATTTCCAATGAGAGTGAATAATTTTTTCATCAATGCCCCAAACTTTTGTATATTCATGCTGGTCATCTAACAAAATTATTACCATAATCAAAACATGAGTAATGCGCCCGAAAATGGCACTGACCCATCTTGCCCCGCGACCTATCTTGCCCCGCCCCACCCTATATTGTATTGTTACATTACAATACATTCGCAACACATTTCATTGTACGTTGATACCATGCAGAAGACAATATAAAAACAATATGACGTATGGATATGCACCATACTGCCCATAATCGCATAGTTGACGTAAGCGCCACTATAGTTTTTAGCACACTTTTGAAATTTTAACAATGATTAATGAAAAGTTCATGATTTTTTTCACGTTGATATCTAGCTAGTGATTAGATCTTGTGCTCTATTGAATAAAACTGGTCACAATCATGCACATTTGATGAATATTAGCTTGTAAGTGCTGACATTGTCAATGGTGGTTACGTCAACTATGCGATTATGGGCACCATACAATGTAGTGTAAATGAACATTTTACAATATAATGACAGGTTGTTAAGTATCGTAACAATACATTTTTTTTTATTCGAACAAATCTGAAACTGAAACGCAACCCATACATTTTATTGTTTGAACTTTTTATAGGGTGGAGAGGGGCAAGATGAGTCAGTGCCATTTTCGAGCGCATTACTCATGTTTTGATTATGTTAATAATTTTGTTAGGTGACCAGCATGAATATACAAAAGTTTAGGGTATCGATTGAAAAATTTATCCGCCATTTTTCTTATGCGATATATTCTATATATTCTCAATATAAACCACCGCCGGACAAGATGGGTTAACTTCAATTTTGGGCGTATTCTTGGATCATTTAAAAGTTATTTATTTTTTATTACAACACTATCTCATAACTTACTTCAATCAAGCGGAATAAAGGCCTAAAATTATAACATAAAATTATATTTTTTTAGTGAAAACATCGATTTTCAAGTCGTCTTAGGACTACTCAAACCGTAAACTTTTTTTTTATTCTCTAAATAAATTTATAAAATGTTTACTATAGTATTTATCTTTTGTTAACTCATTATGGATATGGGGTACATATGTATGAATACTGAACAAACCTTATTGCCGTTTTTCATTAAGAAAATGTAAATTACTTGGTGGTGACCCATCTTGCCCCGCACTTTTTCACGGCGCAAAATCGGTCACTTTTTAAAACTGTTGAACATCATATTTTGTATTCAATGAACTTTTTATTAGTTTTTAGCATAGCTAACTAGTGTATTGAAGAGTAGAGGACGAATGCAAACCAATACGATTTATATTTACAAAGTTATGATGGTCCGTCCTTACGTGACCCATCTTGCCCTGCCCCACCCTACAATAGAGGGTATTGTTGTATAACCATACGATAACAATATAATGAATGTTTGGCCTCGTTGTTGGCAATATAATGTATTGTAGTATTATTGTTTTGTATTGTATTTGTATTGGAATTTTTATTCGGCGTCTGATTCATCCGAAAGTTTGACCTGAAAAAAATATAATCACGTTCTTTTGAATTGAGCTCGAATTCAGATTAATCACTACATCTTGACGTCTTCTGGTGGTGTAGTGATGGTAACGCGTCTGCCTAGTGAGGAATCGTGAGTTTGAGTCTCACCGAGAGATCCAAATTCAACCTTGTCAAACTTTGTCAATGACACTGTGCACTTCAGGCCTTTGGAAGCTTTTCCAATATTCTGTAGAATTAACAAAATGAAACATGGAATTTTGTTATCCATTTCGAAGGCACTGACTGATATCGCCTCCAGCTTAGATCCTTTGCCTCATTCCTAGGTTGTACATTTCTACAAGTCATTTGGCATAATCCCACCCACTTTTTGTATGAGACCTCAACAATTTCTGTATGGGTCGTTATGCAAAAAAAAAACTTCCCTAAAAGCGTGACGTAATTTGTGCATGGTCCCTAATGAAAGACGTATATGAAGCTGAATATGATCATCCAAACAATGTATTGTCTGCTCATTCTGCTGGTATTTTTATCAGTTTTTTTATAGAAGCTCTGCCGAGATGGTTCCATTTCCCTTAAAGGGTTTCTCGCGTCAGAAATAACTGCATTGATTAAACTTGCAGCGGTGTTGGATGCTAAATTTAAGGACAGACTTGTTAGTATCCAAAATGTTCGACTTTGGCACCTACTCATTTCGAGGGTACAAATCTCTTCGTAAACAAAACCAGTGCACATACATGAGTTTCTTATTCTTAGCTTATTACAAGTGAACAAGAATAGTGTTCTTTGAAGCTTGCTTCTTGAGATTTGTGCGACTGAAGTTCTGATGCACTGTTGAAGCGGGATTTCAAGATGCTTGTCCTTGAACGTCCTTTCAAAGGGATTTCAAAACTTCGTTCCAAAAAACAACATTTGATCCTCCCTTACTTAATCGGCTTTAACGAGCGCCGACAAGGTATTCCATCACCAACGAAGGAGTCCCCAATCGGTCTCAATCTGTCGTACAGGGCGTCGAGTTCCGAATAATAATCTTTCGGTCAGCAAATTTCATTTTCGGTCATCCCACTTCACAAGCGTTGGAACAGTTAGTATTTTTAGTATCAAGTAGTTTTTAATTATTTTGGACATGTTACTATGGAGCACCGTCTTGGCTAGAGCTATATTATCTTTGAAATTAATGCTCGTAAAACATAGGGGCCTTAGTTGGCCATTATGGCGATACAGTGCTATGTGAACCAAATTCAAAACCAAACTCAAGCATGTTTTCTTTGTTTTAGGTTCATGAACTGATAATAAAACCGATCGGTGAGCGATTCTAGGCCAACAGTTTTTCGTGGACGTGATATCTACAACCTAAATGAGCCGTACATAACGTTTAAATCGTGTATATTATAAATGTATATAAAATTTCCACAATAAGCAAAGAATAAAAAAGATTCCAAAATGCATAAGGTACAACCATATTGTACATTATTGTTCATCTGTATATTCCTAGTCATGTGCTTTGCTAGTAAAGTTTCTTAGCAGCATATCTGGGCAACGTGAATGCAGCCCGGTGAACATCCGAAGTGTAGTAACGCATGTTCATGTTGTCGATCTCTTCGTCGGTGAATGTTTTTGCCGGTTCATTCAGCTTCGTGTTCTGGAAGGAAACGATGTACGATTGAAACATTTCGAATGTTTTGGCTCTATTAATTTTCTTATTTAGTTACGGCATCATTTGTAGCAAATCTCTAGACCTACCTCATTCGAACTTGCGATGAAAAATCCAATTTGGCCCGTTGGGTAGGACGGTACCGACGCTACTCCATACCCCACCACAGGAAAATGTTTCCTGCAGTGATCTAACGTACTCTTGATGTGATCCATATCAATCCAGAAGGTGCCTCCCTGCGAGCAAATGATGCCGTTCGGTCGTAACGCCTTCTTCGCAAGGGCAAAATAAGACTCCTGGAACAGTGACTCGGCCGGACCAATCGGATCGCTGCTATCGGTGATGATGACATCAAATTCCCCTTCCCGTTGCTTCATGTACTCGAAACCATCCCCAATAGTGAGTTTCAATTTGGGCGAATCAAATCCGCATGCCATGAAAGGGAGATATTTCTTCGACAGTTCCACCACGCGGTCGTCGATCTCAACTTGATGCACTTCCTCCACTAGGGGGTGTTTTACCACTTCCCGGGCCACGCCACCATCGCCTCCACCGACGATCAGCACCTTTTTGGGATTCGGATGGCAGCACAGCGGGAGAAATGAGATCATTTCCTGGTAAGCAAATTCATCTCGTTCCGTACATTGAATGATACCGTCCAAAACCAGGACGGTGCCATGTGAGTAGCTGGAATGATAATAAAGTAGAACTTACATAAAGATAACATTGACATGGCACGATAGATATTTTGCACTTGTAATTTTATAGTTTTCTAGTGTTGTGAGAAACCTTAATAGTTATTTATGTAACGAGTTGCAAAAAGTTGATTTTTTCAACACGAGTCGGTAACATTTATCCAACGAGGCTTGCCGAGTTGGATAAATACGAAGAGTGTTGAAAAAATCGAGTTTTGCAACGAGTTCCATACAAAATTTTATGCAATGATTTTTTTCATAATGAACTCATTTGAGTTGCATAATGTTCATAATGCAACTCAAATGAGTTGCATTATGAACATTATGCAACTATTTTTTATTATGCAACTCATTTCAGTTGCATAATGAGCCAGTATGGAAAAATTGGCCTTTATGATATCAAAATGAGTTATATAAAATGTAAATTATGATACTGAATTGCATAAATACTTTTCTATAACTATTGTTAATGCATGGAAATATTTTTTTAAGCAATCAAAAGGTAAATTGGTCAATTAACATCTTAACTTTCGACTCATGTAAAATATTTTGTTTCACCAAATCAAATAGATTTAAGCATTTTATGTTAGTATGTAAACTAATGCAACTTGTATGGAAACTATCGTAGCCTAACATTATTCGCTTAAAACTATCAAATTCGATTTGGTAAAACAAAATATTTTGCATGAGTCGTTAATTTGGATGTGAATGCCTTAAAAAAATCCCTTGTCCTATGGCTTGCAATCATAAAAGCCCAAAATCGCAAATTTTGCCCTATAAATTGAGGTATAGCTCAAAATTGTGACGTGCTGGAGCAAATCTGAGCCCGGATTCGTATTCAGCAGCCCAAAATCTATCAGGGACACATAAGTTTGCTCTTGAGACTAAAAAAGTGTTGCGCTGTGTAAAAGTTATTTAATGCTACACCATACGTCGTTTTCAAAATTTGTTACTGATTTTTTGTTACGCTGTGTTATTGAAGAAACTGAAATGTACTAATTCAAGTACTGGGTGAAAAATAAACTTTTGATGTGTAAATCAACGCAGCTCATCTTGATTATTGTAAGAAGACGTTTCGTATTAACTTTTTTTGTTCAAAAATATTCTTTTAAAGTTTTTTAGCGTAATCGCTGAAGCAATCCACAGGGTGTTTTTGAAGAAATGTTTGTCAGATGCCGTCAGACAATGTCCTAAGAGAAACATGTTATGTTAAGTTTATTTTTTTAACTTTTAAATTTATTCTGCTGCTAATATGAAAACGGCTATTTGAGTAACCGGTGGAATACAAATAGCCGGTAAATCCACAATATTGTTACGCGTGGAAAACTATCCGCGCCAAATCTGCGAGGTCTGTTGGATCATTGTGTAAGGACAGGTTCTCTTCGTTGCGGTAGTGACATTTGAGCACTTTTTCCACTGAAATGTTACCAAAGGGCATTTTTAATAGATGTATCATGCTTCAATTATGAGATTACACCATTTGTGTGCTAAGATTTGTCCGAAAACCACTTTAAAAAAATGTTTTCCTTGATATTTTCGCTGCTGTGTTTCTGTTCTTGCGGTAGTGTTCCTATCCTCCAAAATCCCACATGATTTCAATGGGATACCGCAACAATAGGAATCAAAATTAAATTTTGCCTCCATAATAGAAACAGTGTATGTACCTAATTTGAAACAATTTGGATTTATTTATTTCATCAACAGGCTGGGTGTAGCCCCAATGATGGTTAAGAAGTATGATACAATGACATGGTCAAGAAACTAATAATAAATAATGATACAGAGACAACATTCAACGAAACAAAACTTGGTCAGGAATTGAAACTAAAGTAAATGCACAATCAGCGTCCGTCATTTCGCCCTGCGAAGAACGACGAAAACCTCCGGCGAAGAGTCTCACGTGAGAAGTGGAAATCAAACAACGAAGCTACTCTATTGAATACCCGCTGCAAGCCGCTGATCGCACCGTGTATCCCATAGTTCGTTCGACGTAGAGGCAGTCTCAGCATGATACTATTTCGAAGCGATCTTGGCTGAACGTTCAAATCGATTTGCTCCAGAATCGCCCCACAATCGATTCGACCCTGGAGCGTATCAGCTACGGTCAGTGCTCTGGTTACATCTCGTCTCGAGCGGAGTAGTTGCAGATCAATGTTGGAGCAAACAATTTTTTATCGAAAAACAGGGGAAAACGATAGTTTTCATGTTCTTCCAAACAAATTTGGATAGAAAACTACCGACTAACGTTTTGAAACCCTTCATTAGGTGGTACGATTTTTTTTTATAATTAATACCATAACGATGGGCACACTTACCCTTAACAGAGTGGCAAGCGTTCATTCATGCTCATGCGGCAGCTCAAAGACGATTTGTCAAGTAAATCCAAGATATAAAATTCCTTAAAACAGGCCTTATTAATACGAGACGTGTATTACTAGTGTACCTATGTTTTATAAAATTATTATTTACATAAATTGAGTTTTGATGTGCACATGAAATCGAACAACTTCCCAGAATTTTGTCTCAAGGCCATTTTGACATTGACCTTCGAAGAGCGGAAACGAGAAGATAATCTCAAGCTACCTACTTGATTCAATGCATAGGCATGAATGGAAATATTCTTATCAACGAAATTCGATTGATACTTGAATCTTTTGAATTGAGCTGCCACGTGTTTGAAAAGTACTTATTTCGAAGAAAACAATTGAAAACTTACGTCTCTAGCAGCTTTATATCCTGGAATTTGGAGCGCTCTTCGTGGAGAACCTTTTTCACTTTCAACGAGAAGCATTGATTCGGCCATAGTTGTTCCGAAATTTCGCTAAACCATTCAGTGGGATTCATTTTTTGTAGTAGAAATCTGAAAGTAATAATATCGATAAATGCTGAACAATAATAGTAATTACAAGTGAATCATTTTTTTTTTCTTACCTGGAAACTACAGTTGTAAAACACGTTGAATATTGCAGACCAAAGAAACACCGATTGGTACAAAACAGAACGAACCTTATCGCTTGCCAGAAGCAAACTAGTTAGGTACGCAGATCGGTTGGAATCGCTTCGCTTCGCATTCGCAGTGGGGTAACTGCATCTATTTTGTTCCCCGGTGGTGTATATCGCCGGACAACCCCAGCGCATGGACATGTGTCATTTATTATTATCGTACTAAATAGTTTAAACATATTAATAAAAAACCTAACAATTTGTTGAGAGGATAATGGTATTATAGTTCGATTTTTTGTTAAAATTTAATGTCATAAATACGTAACATTTAATGTCATAAATACGTAACAGGAAAATTCAAGAGGCGATACCCTATCTCCTAAAAGTGTTTTCGTTTATCATCATTATCATCATCATCATTTGATTTGAAAACGCTGTCATAAAACGGTGCCTACCATTTTACTGTACCATATTACACCGTTATATTGTTTTTTTTTTTTTTAATTTAGGTATCAATTTCAATTTAATTTATTTTTCCAGAATTCAACGGTACTACATCTAATATTTACATTTACATTTCAGAGATTTGGTTTAACTTTCAACTGAGAACAATTCAAATTCATCATAGGAGACATCAATACATACAACATAAAAGTACTAGCTATGTAAAGCTTTTTTAGGGAAAAGAGTAAAAAAAAAACCCTAGAATTCAGAATGTCTTAAAGCTAATATCACAGATGTTGAGGGATGAGTGCTTCGATGAGCGGATTTGCTGACATCTCACAGGAGGTCCTGAAGGATCTGGTGGCCTGTTTGATGCTTGTTTCGATGGTGTCGACACCAGCCAACTTGTGGAGATCGTCGGTCGGGTACTTGGGGTTCAGGTTGTGAACCATCTTAAGCAGCTTGTTCTGTTTTACTTGCAGCCTTTTGCGGTGAGATTTGGCGCAGTTGCCCCAAACTGCCGATGCATAGGTGAACATTGGCCGGATGATGCACTTGACCACCAGTAACTTGTTTTTAACGTGCAGCTTCGACCGTCGATTCAGCTGGGAGTACAGCGCTTTGGTAAACCGATCAACCTTTCCGGCGACGTAATTCACGTGTTTGTCAAACTTCAGCTTCTTGTCAAACAGCACTCCAAGATACTTGACTTCATCGTCCCATGTAGTTGGCTGACCATTGACCGTGATCGACCTGCGGGGAAGGTGTCGAGCGGCACGCCTCCTCGTGAAGAAAATTGACTGAGTTTTCCCTGCATTCAGTTTGATTCGCCACTTCCGCTGGAATTCCCCGAGGTTGTTCATCGCCGCTTGGAGGTGAGTAACGACGATTTGCGGATCTTTGTCCGACACCAGGAAAGCCGTGTCATCCGCAAAGAATGCGTACAGTACTCCGTCTATCATCAGTACGTCAGAAGTGAGGACGTTGTAGAGAATCGGACTCAGGACTGATCCTTGGGGCACGCCAAAGGGGATGTTTTGGACGCTGGAATTTTCACCATTCACGGCAACCGTAAAAGTCCGATTTGAAAGGAACGATTGTACTATCTTGACCAGGTAGAGTTGAAGATTCGAGCGGAAGAGCTTGTATACGATGGCGTCTTGCCAGACGGAGTCGTAGGCTTTTTCCACGTCGAGAAGAACCATGCCAGTCGATTTGCCCGTTCGAAATCCGTGATTCACCTTTTGCGTGATGCGAGCAAGTTGGTGCACCGTTGAGTGTCCCGCTTTGAAGCCGAACTGCTCCGCTGGAACGACTTCTTCCGTCTCCAGGTGACGGTTTAAACGTGCGAGGATTACCCTTTCCAGAACTTTACTTAGGCTGCTTAGGAGACTTATCGGTCGGTAATTACCTGGATTGGTGATATCCTTAATTTAGGTATTTTCCCGCATAGAAAAAAACAACTTGACATATTGTTCCTACCATATACTTGTTTTTTGCCATGTTGTTAACGTTGAACTTTTCGTCATTGAAATCATCGTCATCATCAAACATTTGAAAGCAGTTTTTTCGTTCAAAACAAAAGTTTTTGCTATGAAAATATATTCACTGTACTCCACTTGAGGAATATAATGCAGAGAATATATTTACATGATCCTTGTTTTGATTTGCAGCGAGAAAACTGCTTTTTATTTTCCGAAAAATGATGACGAATGCTTGAGCCTTAACATATGTGTAAAAAGCGTCTTATTATCGAACATTAATAATGACCGTTATCAAAAATATATAGAACTCCTTTACAACCATTTCTCAAATTGTTGATGCATATCACATAGTTCATTTACAGTTGTTTGTGCTTCATAAGCAAGGTAGTTTTCAACTGTAAACACCAAGGAATAGTTACTCAACAATACCACATGGATTAACATTGTGACATAAAGCTCAATTATAACTGATTATTGTTCGTATCGAAAGCGAAGCAAACATGATGTCACGCACACATTCTAGAAAATTATTGTTCAATGCTAAGTGAATGATTCGTCATAATGTTGCACAAGCTTTGTGTGAGTATCGGCTTGAATATCGATAAACTCGGGTGAGAACTTGAGTGGAATTGAAAAGAAAAAAACAAAACAGTTGAGTCGGGAGGAGATTTCGGCAAATAATTATTATTTGAACTAGACCGGTGAGTAGTGAGATTATTTTCTATGAATATTCTATAATAATGGTAATATATATTTCTACAGATAACCAATGTTCACGGATGTTCTCATGGTGTCGACGATTGCCAATCGGAACAATTGGAAACATCATTCCAACGGCCGCCAGCAGGATCGGTTTAGTCAAGTCATCCGTGGAGGATAAATCCGGCAAATGCTATGGCCGTTGGTCGCACAGCTTATCAACGGCCAAATTAACAACATCCCCTCAGCTCCTTCCGGAGAAAGGTTCTCCACGAGTACCGATCACGCTAGGAGCTCTCGCAACAGCACGCGGCGCTGACCGGGGATACAAGTAAGAAAATGCTGAAACACCAGCTGGATTTCACCGACCGGTACAAACCGATGGATAACCAACTCAATAATGCATATGTTGCCACAGGATATGTGGTTTATGACTGCCGGAGGTCCCCTCGGAAACTTGATAGAGATGCAACGCCATCAATGTAAGTCTTGTTAAAAACTATTATAAAAAAATAGATTTTTCCAATAGGATAGGAATCAATAATACTGGGTGTACTACTGCAATTTTATTTGTTTTCTTATTTCGCTGTCAATAGAACAAATGAAAGAGAACCGTATTACATATTGTCATTGCAACTATAAACGAACAATATACCATAAGACCAGGAATCATGATGCCCATGTATGGTTCAACAATTTTACAACAATAAGTCTTGAAATTATCGCTGCAAAAAATGAACAATAAGTCAACACCTTGGCTTATTGTTTTGCGAAAATTTTGTTCGAGAAAAAAGCTGATTTTTTATTGTAACCTAACTTAACAGCCTATTCGTCATATTGTGAAACAGCCCATTACAATTTGCCAAGTGGTATACTACAATATACTAACTCTACCATTTGAAGTTAGGCTGGGTATTATGTCATATTGTTCGGGAATAGTAGCAAGTGGTTGCGGACAGCATATCAGATAGTATGCTTTTTGTTGCCAACTATGCGGGTTGTGCCGTTGCAGGTTTATCCCGACAGCCTTGGGGAAGGTTAATTTATTACGTCCATCGTTTTTCGGGATTTCTAAACTCCCTCCCCCTCTGTCACGCTATTTCCCTATACCTTATACACGTACCATAGACTAATTTCAAGACCTCGATGTACCAAAGAAAACGATCAAATTTTCGGTGACCAGTCCGGTACCTAATAAATCTGGAGCTCGATTTGAATAGGTCGTATGTGCTTTTGTCGATATAAAATTCGATCAGTTTATTTTAGTCATTGTAGCAATATGGCAGATATTTTGCAAATTTTTAATGATGGAACAGAAAGTCTGTTTTGTGAGGATTCTGCTGTATGTGTCAACTTTGCTCAATTTCAACGGTTTTCGCTATAATAAGCGAATCCAACTGATCGAATTTTTAATCGACAAAAGCACATACGACCTATTCAAATCGAGCTCCAGAAATATTCATAACCGTGTATTTTTTTCCGTGTAAATTGCCTTTTGTGTAAATTTTATTTAGCGTGTTACATTGATCTGACAGCTCTGACAGTAAGGGACTAAACATAAATTACGTAAAGTGAGTACCGAGGATTGTTCACAGTCTGCGAACTTGACTGCGGAAAAAATTGCGACCATGACGCCGCTGCACGTACTGTCACACTTTCCTAGAACCTCTCCCCTCCACCAAATATTGGATGTAATTTATGAACGTTCCCTTGGAGAAATGGGAGCTTGCACAGTGACGTCATCATTATCTTCTTTTCGTTCTCTCCTTTGCCGTCGACGAGGCCGTCGGTCCACATAGCGCTCTTGTGGTCCTTGCGCTCAAAAAAAAATGGGGATATGTGTTTCCAAATTGTTTTTTTTATGTTTTAATTTCTGTGTATTTTATCATTTTGAACCAATTGACACAACTTTTGGAATGTGGTGGTGATATAGGTATAGTACCTACCTGTTGAAAACAGGACGGAAACACCGCTCTTCCAGCAGGGCCAATAAAACACAGATTATTAAACCGCATGCTACAAAGCTAAAAACATTTTATTAACATAAAATAGTACATATAAAAGGACACTTACAACTTCGGTGATTTCTTTATACATGCATTCCGTCTCATGTTTTCACTACGCCTGAAATGATTGACAGTAATGAGTAGAACAAATCACACAACGAAGACACAAACAACTTTCATTAGGTGCACAGGGGTTCACATGTTGTATTATTACGTTATACTCCCCCCCCGTAACACTTCGTGCCAAATAGCAATGAAGTTTTACCCTTCTCGTCGTTTTGAACCGATGAGCTACGTGAGAATCCGTGGGCAACAGCAGCAAAGAAACAACCAAACTCATCCACATGGTGCTTTCTACAGAAACCTTTGGGACATGCGTATCGCGTCGTCCAGTTCCCACAGAGCGCATTATTATAATGAGACGAATATTTTTGCTGCTTTGTTCGCCGAACCCTACTCCGCTGCTAATCGAGGTTCTCGCCTACAGGAGGGCATCGTATCATGGCGATTGTTCCACTTGAGGTTGAATACAACTAGTAATCCGGAATGGTACACTTGTTAGAAAACATTTGGGACATGCATTAGCGATAGTCCGCAAAAGACCCTACGGTGCAAATCTGTTTGCATGTAAATCGGCCTGCTGCAGCTATCTTCGCGTCGTCCAGTTTTCAATGATAGCACCCAGTAGTTGTTCTTCAGCTTTACGAGAAAACCATTCTTCGCCTATCCTGAACTGCTGATTGAGGTTAGCATCGGTGTGATGGTAGTGAACTTTCGAAGTTCTTTGTAGTGTTGAAAACAGGACGGAAACACCGCTCTTCCAGCAGGGCCAATAAAACACAGATTATTAAACCGCATACTACAAAGCTAAAAACATTTTATTAACATAAAATAGTACATATAAAAGGACACTTACAACTTCGGTGATTTCTTTATACATGCATTCCGTCTCATGTTTTCACTACGCCTGAAATGATTGACAGTAATGAGTAGAACAAATCACACAAGGAAGACACAAACAACTTTCATTAGGTGCACAGGGGTTCACATGTTGTATTATTATTGTTGTATTGTTACGTGAGAAATGTTTTGAGAACCCCTGTGCATCGTCGTATTACCCTTTGTCTGTACATGTCACTTTTCAGATGTTTTCTGTTTTATCCTGTGCTGTCAATATGTGTAAAGCAATAACAATTCATCAAACCAAGCAACAGCACGGGTAAAACACCGAAGTTGTAAGTAGTTTTTAATATAGTGTTAATTGTACTAATAAGAATAATAAATTACAGCTTTACAGCATAGGCTAAATGCATAAACTGCGCGTTTTTCATTTACCTGGCTAAAAGAGCGGTGCCCGTAACTGCTGTTCGCAACACCTACCCGTGAACAACATTTCAAGTCATTTGGTTCAAAATTGACTGAGATATAGTGGAAAACAGACGAATATAGAAGCCACCGCCCAAGTGGCGTGATACCCTACACACCAAAAATCGATTGAGGGTTTCAGCCAAATTTTGCTGAATTTTGCCGAGCTGAAGGCTTCAGCAAAAAATTTGCTGAAATTCAGCAAATTTTGCTGATTTGTTCAGTAAACTCTAGATTGAGTTTAAATAAGGGCGAAAGTAACATGAGAGAGTTCTCTTCATCTACTCTCTCTTCTGCAAATTAAAGTGACAAGATGCAAATTCAATCGAACTTTTTTACACTTAGACGCTAGATTGCATCGCAACCTAGCGATTTATGACCATAAAATGCAACCATATTCGCATCTTGTCACTTTAATTTGAAGCAGAGAGAGTCGATGAAGAGAACTCTCTCATGTTACATACTTTCGCCCTTATTTAAACTCAATCTAAATAGAACTCTGCTGATCACCAGTAACGTTTTGCTGAAATTCAGCAAACTTTGCTGAAAGTTCAGCAAAAAAATTGCTGGACCCTTCAGCTCGGCAAAATTCAGCAAAATATTGCTGAAAGCGTTTAGTGTGTACTAAACGTTCAATCGTGACATCATCTTGCAAAACGAAATTGAACGAATCCCTTCCCAGCACGGAGGAAGTTAGGCGTTCGACAATGTTAGGCATTTGTTAGTTATGTTGCTCATCGAAAAGTTTTCGAGAGCACAAATCATAACCCCGAATTTATGCTGAATGTTCGATTTTTTCGCGCGTCATTGACAGTTGAGCAAATGGCAGTGGAAAAAAACTTTGTTAGTTGCGGCAGTTTAAAAATCGCGTTCGTCGGTCGAGAAAATGAGAAAAATTTGCGGTCTCAATTAGTTTAAACTCGTAGGAATCATTTAAGTCGTTCCGTCGTCCAACCAGTCAGTTCCTCGTCGCTGCTGCTGGCCAATAAGTTCGGTTCGTTCTCTTCGCACTGTCGCCGGAACCAGTCATCACCAAAACAGTGTCCGATTCCGTTAAGTTTGGCCTCATCGTGTCGGTGAGTCACTTTAATTCAATTTCAATTCAGTTTTAATTTAATGTAGATTTAATTTCAATTTAATTTTTTATTTAATTTTAATTAATTTTAATTTAATTTTAATTTAATTTTAATTTAATTTTAATTTAATTTTAATTTAATTTTAATTTAATTTTAATTTAATTTTAATTTAATTTTAATTTAATTTTAATTTAATTTTAATTTAATTTTAATTTAATTTTAATTTAATTTTAATTTAATTTTAATTTAATTTTAATTTAATTTTAATTTAATTTTAATTTAATTTTAATTTAATTTTAATTTAATTTTAATTTAATTTTAATTTAATTTTAATTTAATTTTAATTTAATTTTAATTTAATTTTAATTTAATTTTAATTTAATTTTAATTTAATTTTAATTTAATTTTAATTTAATTTTAATTTAATTTTAATTTAATTTTAATTTAATTTTAATTTAATTTTAATTTAATTTTAATTTAATTTTAATTTAATTTTAATTTAATTTTAATTTAATTTTAATTTAATTTTAATTTAATTTTAATTTAATTTTAATTTAATTTTAATTTAATTTTAATTTAATTTTAATTTAATTTTAATTTAATTTTAATTTAATTTTAATTTAATTTTAATTTAATTTTAATTTAATTTTAATTTAATTTTAATTTAATTTTAATTTAATTTTAATTTAATTTTAATTTAATTTTAATTTAATTTTAATTTAATTTTAATTTAATTTTAATTTAATTTTAATTTAATTTTAATTTAATTTTAATTTAATTTTAATTTAATTTTAATTTAATTTTAATTTAATTTTAATTTAATTTTAATTTAATTTTAATTTAATTTTAATTTAATTTTAATTTAATTTTAATTTAATTTTAATTTAATTTTAATTTAATTTTAATTTAATTTTAATTTAATTTTAATTTAATTTTAATTTAATTTTAATTTAATTTTAATTTAATTTTAATTTAATTTTAATTTAATTTTAATTTAATTTTAATTTAATTTTAATTTAATTTTAATTTAATTTTAATTTAATTTTAATTTAATTTTAATTTAATTTTAATTTAATTTCAATTTAATTTTAATTTAATTTTAATTATTTTTTAATTTAATTTTAATTTAATTTTAATTTAATTTTAATTTAATTTTAATTTAATTTTAATTTAATTTTAATTTAATTTTAATTTAATTTTAATTTAATTTTAATTTAATTTTAATTTAATTTTAATTTAATTTTAATTTAATTTTAATTTAATTTTAATTTAATTTTAATTTAATTTTAATTTAATTTTAATTTAATTTTAATTTAATTTTAATTTAATTTTAATTTAATTTTAATTTAATTTTAATTTAATTTTAATTTAATTTTAATTTAATTTTAATTTAATTTTAATTTAATTTTAATTTAATTTTAATTTAATTTTAATTTAATTTTAATTTAATTTTAATTTAATTTTAATTTAATTTTAATTTAATTTTAATTTAATTTTAATTTAATTTTAATTTAATTTTAATTTAATTTTAATTTAATTTTAATTTAATTTTAATTTAATTTTAATTTAATTTTAATTTAATTTTAATTTATTTTAATTTAATTTTAATTTAATTTTAATTTAATTTAAATTTAATTTTAATTTAATTTTAATTTAATTTTAATTTAATTTTAATTTAATTTTAATTTAATTTTAATTTAATTTTAATTTAATTTTAATTTAATTTTAATTTAATTTTAATTTAATTTTAATTTAATTTTAATTTAATTTTAATTTAATTTTAATTTAATTTTAATTTAATTTTAATTTAATTTTAATTTAATTTTAATTTAATTTTAATTTAATTTTAATTTAATTTTAATTTAATTTTAATTTAATTTTTAATTTAATTTTAATTTAATTTTAATTTAATTTTAATTTAATTTTAATTTAATTTTAATTTAATTTTAATTTAATTTTAATTTAATTTTAATTTAATTTTAATTTAATTTTAATTTAATTTTAATTTAATTTTAATTTAATTTTATTTGTTTGAAATTAAAGTTTAAAAACAAATAAAAATTAAATTTAAAATTAAATTTAAATTTGAAATTTAAATTTGAAATTAAAATTAAAATTAAAATTAAAATTAAAATTAAAATTAAAATTAAAATTAAAATTAAAATTAAAACTAAAATTAAAATTAAAATTAAAATTAAAATTAAAATTAAAATTAAAATTAAAATTAAAATTAAAATTAAAATTAAAATTAAAACTAAAATTAAAATTAAAATTAAAATTAAAATTAAAATTAAAATTAAAATTAAAATTAAAATTAAAATTAAAATTAAAATTAAAATTAAAATTAAAATTAAAATTAAAATTAAAATTAAAATTAAAATTAAAATTAAAATTAAAATTAAAATTAAAATTAAAATTAAAACTAAAATTAAAATTAAAATTAAAATTAAAATTAAAATTAAAATTAAAATTAAAATTAAAATTAAAATTAAAATTAAAATTAAAATTAAAATTAAAATTAAAATTAAAATTAAAATTAAAATTAAAATTAAAATTAAAATTAAAATTAAAATTAAAATTAAAATTAAAATTAAAATTAAAATTAAAATTAAAATTAAAATTAAAATTAAAATTAAAATTAAAATTAAAATTAAAATTAAAATTAAAATTAAAATTAAAATTAAAATTAAAATTAAAATTAAAATTAAAATTAAAATTAAAATTAAAATTAAAATTAAAATTAAAATTAAAATTAAAATTAAAATTAAAATTAAAATTAAAATTAAAATTAAAATTAAAATTAAAATTAAAATTAAAATTAAAATTAAAATTAAAATTAAAATTAAAATTAAAATTAAAATTAAAATTAAAATTAAAATTAAAATTAAAATTAAAATTAAAATTAAAATTAAAATTAAAATTAAAATTAAAATTAAAATTAAAATTAAAATTAAAATTAAAATTAAAATTAAAATTAAAATTAAAATTAAAATTAAAATTAAAATTAAAATTAAAATTAAAATTAAAATTAAAATTAAAATTAAAATTAAAATTAAAATTAAAATTAAAATTAAAATTAAAATTAAAATTAAAATTAAAATTAAAATTAAAATTAAAATTAAAATTAAAATTAAAATTAAAATTAAAATTAAAATTAAAATTAAAATTAAAATTAAAATTAAAATTAAAATTAAAATTAAAATTAAAATTAAAATTAAAATTAAAATTAAAATTAAAATTAAAATTAAAATTAAAATTAAAATTAAAATTAAAATTAAAATTAAAATTAAAATTAAAATTAAAATTAAAATTAAAATTAAAATTAAAATTAAAATTAAAATTAAAATTAAAATTAAAATTAAAATTAAAATTAAAATTAAAATTAAAATTAAAATTAAAATTAAAATTAAAATTAAAATTAAAATTAAAATTAAAATTAAAATTAAAATTAAAATTAAAATTAAAATTAAAATTAAAATTAAAATTAAAATTAAAATTAAAATTAAAATTAAAATTAAAATTAAAATTAAAATTAAAATTAAAATTAAAATTAAAATTAAAATTAAAATTAAAATTAAAATTAAAATTAAAATTAAAATTAAAATTAAAATTAAAATTAAAATTAAAATTAAAATTAAAATTAAAATTAAAATTAAAATTAAAATTAAAATTAAAATTAAAATTAAAATTAAAATTAAAATTAAAATTAAAATTAAAATTAAAATTAAAATTAAAATTAAAATTAAAATTAAAATTAAAATTAAAATTAAAATTAAAATTAAAATTAAAATTAAAATTAAAATTAAAATTAAAATTAAAATTAAAATTAAAATTAAAATTAAAATTAAAATTAAAATTAAAATTAAAATTAAAATTAAAATTAAAATTAAAATTAAAATTAAAATTAAAATTAAAATTAAAATTAAAATTAAAATTAAAATTAAAATTAAAATTAAAATTAAAATTAAAATTAAAATTAAAATTAAAATTAAAATTAAAATTAAAATTAAAATTAAAATTAAAATTAAAATTAAAATTAAAATTAAAATTAAAATTAAAATTAAAATTAAAATTAAAATTAAAATTAAAATTAAAATTAAAATTAAAATTAAAATTAAAATTAAAATTAAAATTAAAATTAAAATTAAAATTAAAATTAAAATTAAAATTAAAATTAAAATTAAAATTAAAATTAAAATTAAAATTAAAATTAAAATTAAAATTAAAATTAAAATTAAAATTAAAATTAAAATTAAAATTAAAATTAAAATTAAAATTAAAATTAAAATTAAAATTAAAATTAAAATTAAAATTAAAATTAAAATTAAAATTAAAATTAAAATTAAAATTGAAATTAAAATTAAAATTAAAATTAAAATTAAAATTAAAATTAAAATTGAAATTAAAATTAAAATTAAAATTAAAATTAAAATTAAAATTAAAATTAAAATTAAAATTGAAATTAAAATAAAATTAAAATTAAAATTAAAATTAAAATTAAAATTAAAATTGAAATTAAAATTAAAATTAAAATTAAAATTAAAATTAAAATTGATATTAAATTAAAATTAAAATTAAAATTATATAAAAATTTAAATTTAAATTTAAATTTAAATAAATTTAAATTGAAATAAAAAAAAAATAAAACAGGCTCCGAGTTTTTTTTTTAAATATGTTTCGTCCAGCTTCCATTCGAGGCAGAAGTGCGGTTGTAGTAGTGAACGCCGATAAAAGTTCACTACTTCAATCACACTTCTTGCTCGGATGACAGCTGGAATGAAAACAAGCAGCATAAAATCTATGCCTAACATTCGTCTAACAGCCCATACTAAAACATGTCTAACGTTAGTCTAATGTTAGACTAACAAACATGTTTCGAATTTGCAACATGTCTAACAAAAGTGTGTCATATCTGTCTAATTTTAGACTAACATTAGGCAAAAGTGAGACAAAAAGTTAGCCTAACATGCTGGCGGGCTCCCTTTTCTATGCCGCATTTCGTTGTGCCGCGCTGATCGTTTATTTCGATTAGCAGTCATTTGACGCTTTTATATAGTGGTGTTAGTGATAAAATATTGTTTTGAAAGCTGTGCCGTTTCAGTTGGAAATTTGAATTTTGTTTACGGTCGTCGTTGTCGTCTCGTCGTCGTCGTCAGAACAGGAAAATTAATAAAATAATTAATATTTTCAGCAGTGTTTCAATAGTTCGCGAAGAATGTCGTCTGCCCATTCCAGCCAAAAACAGTCATCCAGCAGTATGGCCATCTCTCGTTAGCTAAAGAGGAAAGCTCCCGGATATCGTCGCGTTTTTTTGAAGAGCATTAAAATCAATAAAAAGTGCCGTATCCCTGCTGGCGGTAGATTCTATTTTCTGCAAGCTGCTGAAACAAAATGTGATACGGCCATTGAAACTATGGAAGCTATAGCCAATAAATCATCCGGATTGTCCCACAAGCAAAGGCAAGCCCAGTACAAACAGTCGTTAGCTGAATTCAGTACCATACCGGAGTCGTTCGGAGGCAGCGGGAGTTTCGCAAACATTGGTCGCGGAAATGAAACACAGCCTATTCCGTTCACTTCCCGCTGTCCAAGCTGAGACAAGTGCTTCAAGCGATGCTGTCCTATGATCCGCTAAATATTCGCCTTATGAATCGTTTTTTGGAATATTCGGCCCACGGACGGGATTTACTTCTGCTAGAAAATTGTGACATCGATGGCACCCAAGGAATTCTGCCCGGAAACGGTTTTCATGCTGAATTATTAGGAAGCTTGTGGTAAAAAAGGTTCATCTGCAATCAGATGCAGCTGGACAACTCCTAAATCCAATCCGGAAACATCAACTAAATCTGGTCCTGCGAAACCATTCATCGGCAGCTATTAATGCTTCTGCTGGAGAAGGTTTCATCTGGTTAAACCAGTTCTGCTGACCGACTACCTCGTGGATTCGCTGGACGTTAGCGGTGCCATCAGCCTCCTTGTCATGCAGGACATTTTTGTCCTCATCCAGCAACATATTTTTTTCCCATCTGGGAATCAACGAGATATTGTTCTCAATGCTCAAACCGTAAATCTTTCCCACCAAGTTCAAGGCCCCCTACTATCTGGTGGCATTTTTCTCAATTTCGCCTGGTCCTGATTGTCCCTCCACAGAATATCGTCGTCATTCCGGGATTCATCGGTCGTCATACTGCGGCATCTGGCGCTGAAACGATTGATTTACCATCCAAGTTCTCATGACCTGAACGACATGGACGAGCGGGAGCGGGATCCGATCAAGTCAAACACCTTGGACAGCACTGCAGTCGCATTTGCTGCCCTCGGTTGCAGTGGCTGCCAAATTTATCTTTAATCCGATTCCCAGCGCCGAGTGGAATCTGGCGTCCGTGTTGGAAATCAACGAGAGTGACATTTTTGACAAGGAGATCGCGAGAAAGTCCATAGAAGACGCCACAAACTGAAGGCGGCGTTTGTACACTGCGGTAGCGAAAATATGTCCTAATTTTGAAAAATATTCTGAGATCGCTTGGGGACACAATTTTAAAATCATGTAAGTTGGTCGGTTTTTTCTTCTCATTTTATGAAAATATATTCATCTGCCTAGGCTTTAGTCAGTTTACGATTAAAGATATGTACTACCATATTATTTTGTATCACATACAAACACTAATGCGAAACTTTTCGTTGCATAATTGAATCTCGGTTAGATTTTGTCAACTAACAAATCTGTGTATTGTATAGGTATGTTGCAACAAGTAAGTAGCTTAGCATATTATATTATTATAGCAGTTTATGACAATGGAAACAGCACCTGAGCAAATTTGAAGCTAAGGTGTCACTATATTTCATTTCAGACTCGATATGACCTCGGTGTTCTAGTTCATAAGTTGATGTCACCTGAGCATATTTGAAGCTAAGGTTGACCCAGATTTCATTTCAGACTCGATATGACCTCGTTGTTCTCGTTCATGAGTTGATGTCTCCTGAGCATATTTGAAGCTAAGGTGTAACCAGATTTCATTTCAGACTCGATATGACCTCGGTGTACTCGTTCATGAGTTGATGTCTCCTGAGCATATTTGAAGCTAAGGTTGACCCAGATTTCATTTCAGACTCGATATGACCTCGGTATTCTAGTTCATAAGTTGATGTCACCTGAGCATATTTGAAGCTAAGGTTGACCCAGATTTCATTTCAGACTCGATATGACCTCGGTATTCTAGTTCATAAGTTGATGTCACCTGAGCATATTTGAAGCTAAGGTTGACCCAGATTTCATTTCAGACTCGATATGACCTCGGTGTTCTCGTTCATGAGTTGATGTCACCTGAGCATATTTGAAGCTAAGGTTGACCCAGATTTCATTTCAGACTCGATATGACCTCGGTGTTCTCGTTCATGAGTTGATGTCTCCTGAGCATATTTGAAGCTAAGGTGTAACCAGATTTCATTTCAGACTCGATATGACCTCGGTGTACTCGTTCATGAGTTGATGTCTCCTGAGCATATTTGAAGCTAAGGTGTAACCAGATTTCATTTCAGACTCGATATGACCTCGGTGTACTCGTTCATGAGTTGATGTCTCCTGAGCATATTTGAAGCTAAGGTTGACCCAGATTTCATTTCAGACTCGATATGACCTCGGTATTCTAGTTCATAAGTTGATGTCACCTGAGCATATTTGAAGCTAAGGTTGACCCAGATTTCATTTCAGACTCGATATGACCTCGGTATTCTAGTTCATAAGTTGATGTCACCTGAGCATATTTGAAGCTAAGGTTGACCCAGATTTCATTTCAGACTCGATATGACCTCGGTGTTCTCGTTCATGAGTTGATGTCTCCTGAGCATATTTGAAGCTAAGGTGTAACCAGATTTCATTTCAGACTCGATATGACCTCGGTGTACTCGTTCATGAGTTGATGTCTCCTGAGCATATTTGAAGCTAAGGTGTAACCAGATTTCATTTCAGACTCGATATGACCTCGGTGTTCTAGTTCATAAGTTGATGTCACCTGAGCATATTTGAAGCTAAGGTTGACCCAGATTTCATTTCAGACTCGATATGACCTCGGTATTCTAGTTCATAAGTTGATGTCACCTGAGCATATTTGAAGCTAAGGTTGACCCAGATTTCATTTCAGACTCGATATGACCTCGGTGTTCTCGTTCATGAGTTGATGTCACCTGAGCATATTTGAAGCTAAGGTGTAACCAGATTTCATTTCAGACTCGATATGACCTCGGTGTTCTCGTTCATGAGTTGATGTCTCCTGAGCATATTTGAAGCTAAGGTGTAACCAGATTTCATTTCAGACTCGATATGACCTCGGTGTTCTCGTTCATAAGTTGATGTCTCCTGAGCATATTTGAAGCTAAGGTTGACCCAGATTTCATTTCAGACTCGATATGACCTCGGTGTTCTCGTTCATGAGTTGATGTCACCTGAGCATATTTGAAGCTAAGGTGTAACCAGATTTCATTTCAGACTCGATATGACCTCGGTGTACTCGTTCATAAGTTGATGTCACCTGAGCATATTTGAAGCTAAGGTGTAACCAGATTTCATTTCAGACTCGATATGACCTCGGTGTTCTCGTTCATGAGTTGATGTCTCCTGAGCATATTTGAAGCTAAGGTGTCACTATATTTCATTTCAGACTCGATATGACCTCGGTGTTCTCGTTCATAAGTTGATGTCACCTGAGCATATTTGAAGCTAAGGTGTAACCAGATTTCATTTCAGACTCGATATGACCTCGGTGTTCTCGTTCATGAGTTGATGTCTCCTGAGCATATTTGAAGCTAAGGTGTCACTATATTTCATTTCAGACTCGATATGACCTCGGTGTTCTAGTTCATAAGTTGATGTCACCTGAGCATATTTGAAGCTAAGGTTGACCCAGATTTCATTTCAGACTCGATATGACCTCGTTGTTCTCGTTCATGAGTTGATGTCTCCTGAGCATATTTGAAGCTAAGGTGTAACCAGATTTCATTTCAGACTCGATATGACCTCGGTGTACTCGTTCATGAGTTGATGTCTCCTGAGCATATTTGAAGCTAAGGTTGACCCAGATTTCATTTCAGACTCGATATGACCTCGGTATTCTAGTTCATAAGTTGATGTCACCTGAGCATATTTGAAGCTAAGGTTGACCCAGATTTCATTTCAGACTCGATATGACCTCGGTATTCTAGTTCATAAGTTGATGTCACCTGAGCATATTTGAAGCTAAGGTTGACCCAGATTTCATTTCAGACTCGATATGACCTCGGTGTTCTCGTTCATGAGTTGATGTCTCCTGAGCATATTTGAAGCTAAGGTGTAACCAGATTTCATTTCAGACTCGATATGACCTCGGTGTACTCGTTCATGAGTTGATGTCTCCTGAGCATATTTGAAGCTAAGGTTGACCCAGATTTCATTTCAGACTCGATATGACCTCGGTATTCTAGTTCATAAGTTGATGTCACCTGAGCATATTTGAAGCTAAGGTTGACCCAGATTTCATTTCAGACTCGATATGACCTCGGTATTCTAGTTCATAAGTTGATGTCACCTGAGCATATTTGAAGCTAAGGTTGACCCAGATTTCATTTCAGACTCGATATGACCTCGGTGTTCTCGTTCATGAGTTGATGTCACCTGAGCATATTTGAAGCTAAGGTTGACCCAGATTTCATTTCAGACTCGATATGACCTCGGTGTTCTCGTTCATGAGTTGATGTCTCCTGAGCATATTTGAAGCTAAGGTGTAACCAGATTTCATTTCAGACTCGATATGACCTCGGTGTACTCGTTCATGAGTTGATGTCTCCTGAGCATATTTGAAGCTAAGGTGTAACCAGATTTCATTTCAGACTCGATATGACCTCGGTGTACTCGTTCATGAGTTGATGTCTCCTGAGCATATTTGAAGCTAAGATTGACCCAGATTTCATTTCAGACTCGATATGACCTCGGTATTCTAGTTCATAAGTTGATGTCACCTGAGCATATTTGAAGCTAAGGTTGACCCAGATTTCATTTCAGACTCGATATGACCTCGGTATTCTAGTTCATAAGTTGATGTCACCTGAGCATATTTGAAGCTAAGGTTGACCCAGATTTCATTTCAGACTCGATATGACCTCGGTGTTCTCGTTCATGAGTTGATGTCTCCTGAGCATATTTGAAGCTAAGGTGTAACCAGATTTCATTTCAGACTCGATATGACCTCGGTGTACTCGTTCATGAGTTGATGTCTCCTGAGCATATTTGAAGCTAAGGTGTAACCAGATTTCATTTCAGACTCGATATGACCTCGGTGTTCTAGTTCATAAGTTGATGTCACCTGAGCATATTTGAAGCTAAGGTTGACCCAGATTTCATTTCAGACTCGATATGACCTCGGTATTCTAGTTCATAAGTTGATGTCACCTGAGCATATTTGAAGCTAAGGTTGACCCAGATTTCATTTCAGACTCGATATGACCTCGGTGTTCTCGTTCATGAGTTGATGTCACCTGAGCATATTTGAAGCTAAGGTGTAACCAGATTTCATTTCAGACTCGATATGACCTCGGTGTTCTCGTTCATGAGTTGATGTCTCCTGAGCATATTTGAAGCTAAGGTGTAACCAGATTTCATTTCAGACTCGATATGACCTCGGTGTTCTCGTTCATAAGTTGATGTCTCCTGAGCATATTTGAAGCTAAGGTTGACCCAGATTTCATTTCAGACTCGATATGACCTCGGTGTTCTCGTTCATGAGTTGATGTCACCTGAGCATATTTGAAGCTAAGGTGTAACCAGATTTCATTTCAGACTCGATATGACCTCGGTGTACTCGTTCATAAGTTGATGTCACCTGAGCATATTTGAAGCTAAGGTGTAACCAGATTTCATTTCAGACTCGATATGACCTCGGTGTTCTCGTTCATGAGTTGATGTCTCCTGAGCATATTTGAAGCTAAGGTGTCACTATATTTCATTTCAGACTCGATATGACCTCGGTGTTCTCGTTCATAAGTTGATGTCACCTGAGCATATTTGAAGCTAAGGTGTAACCAGATTTCATTTCAGACTCGATATGACCTCGGTGTACTCGTTCATAAGTTGATGTCACCTGAGCATATTTGAAGCTAAGGTGTAACCAGATTTCATTTCAGACTCGATATGACCTCGGTGTTCTCGTTCATGAGTTGATGTCTCCTGAGCATATTTGAAGCTAAGGTGTCACTATATTTCATTTCAGACTCGATATGACCTCGGTGTTCTCGTTCATAAGTTGATGTCTCCTGAGCATATTTGAAGCTAAGGTGTAACCAGATTTCATTTCAGACTCGATATGACCTTGTTGTTCTCGTTCATAAGTTGATGTCACCTGAGCATATTTGAAGCTAAGGTTGACCCAGATTTCATTTCAGACTCGATATGACCTCGGTGTTCTCGTTCATGAGTTGATGTCACCTGAGCATATTTGAAGCTAAGGTGTAACCAGATTTCATTTCAGACTCGATATGACCTCGGTGTACTCGTTCATAAGTTGATGTCACCTGAGCATATTTGAAGCTAAGGTGTAACCAGATTTCATTTCAGACTCGATATGACCTCGGTGTTCTCGTTCATAAGTTGATGTCACCTGAGCATATTTGAAGCTAAGGTGTAACCAGATTTCATTTCAGAATCGATATGACCTCGGTGTTCTCGTTCATGAGTTGATGTCTCCTGAGCATATTTGAAGCTAAGGTGTAACCAGATTTCATTTCAGACTCGATATGACCTCGGTGTTCTCGTTCATAAGTTGATGTCTCCTGAGCATATTTGAAGCTAAGGTTGACCCAGATTTCATTTCAGACTCGATATGACCTCGGTGTTCTCGTTCATGAGTTGATGTCACCTGAGCATATTTGAAGCTAAGGTGTAACCAGATTTCATTTCAGACTCGATATGACCTCGGTGTACTCGTTCATAAGTTGATGTCACCTGAGCATATTTGAAGCTAAGGTGTAACCAGATTTCATTTCAGACTCGATATGACCTCGGTGTTCTCGTTCATGAGTTGATGTCTCCTGAGCATATTTGAAGCTAAGGTGTCACTATATTTCATTTCAGACTCGATATGACCTCGGTGTTCTCGTTCATAAGTTGATGTCACCTGAGCATATTTGAAGCTAAGGTGTAACCAGATTTCATTTCAGACTCGATATGACCTCGGTGTTCTCGTTCATGAGTTGATGTCTCCTGAGCATATTTGAAGCTAAGGTGTCACTATATTTCATTTCAGACTCGATATGACCTCGGTGTTCTAGTTCATAAGTTGATGTCACCTGAGCATATTTGAAGCTAAGGTTGACCCAGATTTCATTTCAGACTCGATATGACCTCGTTGTTCTCGTTCATGAGTTGATGTCTCCTGAGCATATTTGAAGCTAAGGTGTAACCAGATTTCATTTCAGACTCGATATGACCTCGGTGTACTCGTTCATGAGTTGATGTCTCCTGAGCATATTTGAAGCTAAGGTTGACCCAGATTTCATTTCAGACTCGATATGACCTCGGTATTCTAGTTCATAAGTTGATGTCACCTGAGCATATTTGAAGCTAAGGTTGACCCAGATTTCATTTCAGACTCGATATGACCTCGGTATTCTAGTTCATAAGTTGATGTCACCTGAGCATATTTGAAGCTAAGGTTGACCCAGATTTCATTTCAGACTCGATATGACCTCGGTGTTCTCGTTCATGAGTTGATGTCTCCTGAGCATATTTGAAGCTAAGGTGTAACCAGATTTCATTTCAGACTCGATATGACCTCGGTGTACTCGTTCATGAGTTGATGTCTCCTGAGCATATTTGAAGCTAAGGTTGACCCAGATTTCATTTCAGACTCGATATGACCTCGGTATTCTAGTTCATAAGTTGATGTCACCTGAGCATATTTGAAGCTAAGGTTGACCCAGATTTCATTTCAGACTCGATATGACCTCGGTATTCTAGTTCATAAGTTGATGTCACCTGAGCATATTTGAAGCTAAGGTTGACCCAGATTTCATTTCAGACTCGATATGACCTCGGTGTTCTCGTTCATGAGTTGATGTCACCTGAGCATATTTGAAGCTAAGGTTGACCCAGATTTCATTTCAGACTCGATATGACCTCGGTGTTCTCGTTCATGAGTTGATGTCTCCTGAGCATATTTGAAGCTAAGGTGTAACCAGATTTCATTTCAGACTCGATATGACCTCGGTGTACTCGTTCATGAGTTGATGTCTCCTGAGCATATTTGAAGCTAAGGTGTAACCAGATTTCATTTCAGACTCGATATGACCTCGGTGTACTCGTTCATGAGTTGATGTCTCCTGAGCATATTTGAAGCTAAGGTTGACCCAGATTTCATTTCAGACTCGATATGACCTCGGTATTCTAGTTCATAAGTTGATGTCACCTGAGCATATTTGAAGCTAAGGTTGACCCAGATTTCATTTCAGACTCGATATGACCTCGGTATTCTAGTTCATAAGTTGATGTCACCTGAGCATATTTGAAGCTAAGGTTGACCCAGATTTCATTTCAGACTCGATATGACCTCGGTGTTCTCGTTCATGAGTTGATGTCTCCTGAGCATATTTGAAGCTAAGGTGTAACCAGATTTCATTTCAGACTCGATATGACCTCGGTGTACTCGTTCATGAGTTGATGTCTCCTGAGCATATTTGAAGCTAAGGTGTAACCAGATTTCATTTCAGACTCGATATGACCTCGGTGTTCTAGTTCATAAGTTGATGTCACCTGAGCATATTTGAAGCTAAGGTTGACCCAGATTTCATTTCAGACTCGATATGACCTCGGTATTCTAGTTCATAAGTTGATGTCACCTGAGCATATTTGAAGCTAAGGTTGACCCAGATTTCATTTCAGACTCGATATGACCTCGGTGTTCTCGTTCATGAGTTGATGTCACCTGAGCATATTTGAAGCTAAGGTGTAACCAGATTTCATTTCAGACTCGATATGACCTCGGTGTTCTCGTTCATGAGTTGATGTCTCCTGAGCATATTTGAAGCTAAGGTGTAACCAGATTTCATTTCAGACTCGATATGACCTCGGTGTTCTCGTTCATAAGTTGATGTCTCCTGAGCATATTTGAAGCTAAGGTTGACCCAGATTTCATTTCAGACTCGATATGACCTCGGTGTTCTCGTTCATGAGTTGATGTCACCTGAGCATATTTGAAGCTAAGGTGTAACCAGATTTCATTTCAGACTCGATATGACCTCGGTGTACTCGTTCATAAGTTGATGTCACCTGAGCATATTTGAAGCTAAGGTGTAACCAGATTTCATTTCAGACTCGATATGACCTCGGTGTTCTCGTTCATGAGTTGATGTCTCCTGAGCATATTTGAAGCTAAGGTGTCACTATATTTCATTTCAGACTCGATATGACCTCGGTGTTCTCGTTCATAAGTTGATGTCACCTGAGCATATTTGAAGCTAAGGTGTAACCAGATTTCATTTCAGACTCGATATGACCTCGGTGTACTCGTTCATAAGTTGATGTCACCTGAGCATATTTGAAGCTAAGGTGTAACCAGATTTCATTTCAGACTCGATATGACCTCGGTGTTCTCGTTCATGAGTTGATGTCTCCTGAGCATATTTGAAGCTAAGGTGTCACTATATTTCATTTCAGACTCGATATGACCTCGGTGTTCTCGTTCATAAGTTGATGTCTCCTGAGCATATTTGAAGCTAAGGTGTAACCAGATTTCATTTCAGACTCGATATGACCTTGTTGTTCTCGTTCATAAGTTGATGTCACCTGAGCATATTTGAAGCTAAGGTTGACCCAGATTTCATTTCAGACTCGATATGACCTCGGTGTTCTCGTTCATGAGTTGATGTCACCTGAGCATATTTGAAGCTAAGGTGTAACCAGATTTCATTTCAGACTCGATATGACCTCGGTGTACTCGTTCATAAGTTGATGTCACCTGAGCATATTTGAAGCTAAGGTGTAACCAGATTTCATTTCAGACTCGATATGACCTCGGTGTTCTCGTTCATAAGTTGATGTCACCTGAGCATATTTGAAGCTAAGGTGTAACCAGATTTCATTTCAGAATCGATATGACCTCGGTGTTCTCGTTCATGAGTTGATGTCACATGAGCATATTTGAAGCTAAGGTTGACCCAGATTTCATTTCAGACTCGATATGACCTCGGTGTTCTCGTTCATGAGTTGATGTCACCTGAGCATATTTGAAGCTAAGGTGTCACTATATTTCAATTCAGACTCGATTTGACCTCGTTGTTCTCGTTCATAAGTTGATGTCACCTGAGCATATTTGAAGCTAAGGTGTAACCAGATTTCATTTCAGACTCGATATGACCTCGGTGTTCTCGTTCATGAGTTGATGTCACCTGAGCATATTTGAAGCTAAGGTGTAACCAGATTTCATTTCAGACTCGATATGACCTCGGTGTTCTCGTTCATGAGTTGATGTCACCTGAGCGTATTTGAAGCTAAGGTGTAACCAGATTTCATTTCAGACTCGATATGACCTCGGTGTTCTCGTTCATGAGTTGATGTCACCTGAGCATATTTGAAGCTAAGGTGTAACCAGATTTCATTTCAGACTCGATATGACCTCGGTGTACTCGTTCATGAGTTGATGTCTCCTGAGCATATTTGAAGCTAAGGTTGACCCAGATTTCATTTCAGACTCGATATGACCTCGGTATTCTAGTTCATAAGTTGATGTCACCTGAGCATATTTGAAGCTAAGGTTGACCCAGATTTCATTTCAGACTCGATATGACCTCGGTGTTCTCGTTCATGAGTTGATGTCTCCTGAGCATATTTGAAGCTAAGGTGTAACCAGATTTCATTTCAGACTCGATATGACCTCGGTGTACTCGTTCATGAGTTGATGTCTCCTGAGCATATTTGAAGCTAAGGTGTCACTATATTTCATTTCAGACTCGATATGACCTCGGTGTTCTCGTTCATAAGTTGATGTCACCTGAGCATATTTGAAGCTAAGGTGTAACCAGATTTCATTTCAGACTCGATATGACCTTGTTGTTCTCGTTCATAAGTTGATGTCACCTGAGCATATTTGAAGCTAAGGTTGACCCAGATTTCATTTCAGACTCGATATGACCTCGGTGTTCTCGTTCATGAGTTGATGTCACCTGAGCATATTTGAAGCTAAGGTGTAACCAGATTTCATTTCAGACTCGATATGACCTCGGTGTACTCGTTCATAAGTTGATGTCACCTGAGCATATTTGAAGCTAAGGTGTAACCAGATTTCATTTCAGACTCGATATGACCTCGGTGTTCTCGTTCATAAGTTGATGTCACCTGAGCATATTTGAAGCTAAGGTGTAACCAGATTTCATTTCAGACTCGATATGACCTCGGTGTTCTCGTTCATGAGTTGATGTCACCTGAGCGTATTTGAAGCTAAGGTGTAACCAGATTTCATTTCAGACTCGATATGACCTCGGTGTACTCGTTCATGAGTTGATGTCTCCTGAGCATATTTGAAGCTAAGGTTGACCCAGATTTCATTTCAGACTCGATATGACCTCGGTATTCTAGTTCATAAGTTGATGTCACCTGAGCATATTTGAAGCTAAGGTTGACCCAGATTTCATTTCAGACTCGATATGACCTCGGTGTTCTCGTTCATGAGTTGATGTCTCCTGAGCATATTTGAAGCTAAGGTGTAACCAGATTTCATTTCAGACTCGATATGACCTCGGTGTACTCGTTCATGAGTTGATGTCTCCTGAGCATATTTGAAGCTAAGGTGTAACCAGATTTCATTTCAGACTCGATATGACCTCGGTGTTCTAGTTCATAAGTTGATGTCACCTGAGCATATTTGAAGCTAAGGTTGACCCAGATTTCATTTCAGACTCGATATGACCTCGGTATTCTAGTTCATAAGTTGATGTCACCTGAGCATATTTGAAGCTAAGGTTGACCCAGATTTCATTTCAGACTCGATATGACCTCGGTGTTCTCGTTCATGAGTTGATGTCACCTGAGCATATTTGAAGCTAAGGTGTAACCAGATTTCATTTCAGACTCGATATGACCTCGGTGTTCTCGTTCATGAGTTGATGTCTCCTGAGCATATTTGAAGCTAAGGTGTAACCAGATTTCATTTCAGACTCGATATGACCTCGGTGTTCTCGTTCATAAGTTGATGTCTCCTGAGCATATTTGAAGCTAAGGTTGACCCAGATTTCATTTCAGACTCGATATGACCTCGGTGTTCTCGTTCATGAGTTGATGTCACCTGAGCATATTTGAAGCTAAGGTGTAACCAGATTTCATTTCAGACTCGATATGACCTCGGTGTACTCGTTCATAAGTTGATGTCACCTGAGCATATTTGAAGCTAAGGTGTAACCAGATTTCATTTCAGACTCGATATGACCTCGGTGTTCTCGTTCATGAGTTGATGTCTCCTGAGCATATTTGAAGCTAAGGTGTCACTATATTTCATTTCAGACTCGATATGACCTCGGTGTTCTCGTTCATAAGTTGATGTCACCTGAGCATATTTGAAGCTAAGGTGTAACCAGATTTCATTTCAGACTCGATATGACCTCGGTGTACTCGTTCATAAGTTGATGTCACCTGAGCATATTTGAAGCTAAGGTGTAACCAGATTTCATTTCAGACTCGATATGACCTCGGTGTTCTCGTTCATGAGTTGATGTCTCCTGAGCATATTTGAAGCTAAGGTGTCACTATATTTCATTTCAGACTCGATATGACCTCGGTGTTCTCGTTCATAAGTTGATGTCACCTGAGCATATTTGAAGCTAAGGTGTAACCAGATTTCATTTCAGACTCGATATGACCTTGTTGTTCTCGTTCATAAGTTGATGTCACCTGAGCATATTTGAAGCTAAGGTTGACCCAGATTTCATTTCAGACTCGATATGACCTCGGTGTTCTCGTTCATGAGTTGATGTCACCTGAGCATATTTGAAGCTAAGGTGTAACCAGATTTCATTTCAGACTCGATATGACCTCGGTGTACTCGTTCATAAGTTGATGTCACCTGAGCATATTTGAAGCTAAGGTGTAACCAGATTTCATTTCAGACTCGATATGACCTCGGTGTTCTCGTTCATAAGTTGATGTCACCTGAGCATATTTGAAGCTAAGGTGAAACCAGATTTCATTTCAGAATCGATATGACCTCGGTGTTCTCGTTCATGAGTTGATGTCACATGAGCATATTTGAAGCTAAGGTTGACCCAGATTTCATTTCAGACTCGATATGACCTCGGTGTTCTCGTTCATGAGTTGATGTCACCTGAGCATATTTGAAGCTAAGGTGTCACTATATTTCAATTCAGACTCGATTTGACCTCGTTGTTCTCGTTCATAAGTTGATGTCACCTGAGCATATTTGAAGCTAAGGTGTAACCAGATTTCATTTCAGACTCGATATGACCTCGGTGTTCTCGTTCATGAGTTGATGTCACCTGAGCATATTTGAAGCTAAGGTGTAACCAGATTTCATTTCAGACTCGATATGACCTCGGTGTTCTCGTTCATGAGTTGATGTCACCTGAGCGTATTTGAAGCTAAGGTGTAACCAGATTTCATTTCAGACTCGATATGACCTCGGTGTTCTCGTTCATGAGTTGATGTCACCTGAGCGTATTTGAAGCTAAGGTGTAACCAGATTTCATTTCAGACTCGATATGACCTCGGTGTTCTCGTTCATAAGTTGATGTCACCTGAGCATATTTGAAGCTAAGGTGTAACCAGATTTCATTTCAGACTCGATATGGCCTCGGTGTTCTCGTTCATGAGTTGATGTCACCTGAGCATATTTGAAGCTAAGGTGTAACCAGATTTCATTTCAGACTCGATTTGACCTCGGTGTTCTCGTTCATGAGTTGATGTCACCTGAGCATATTTGAAGCTAAGGTGTAACCAGATTTCATTTCAGACTCGATATGACCTCGGTGTTCTCGTTCATAAGTTGATGTCACCTGAGCATATTTGAAGCTAAGGTGTAACCAGATTTCATTTCAGACTTGATATGACCTCGGTGTACTCGTTCATGAGTTGATGTCTCCTGAGCATATTTGAAGCTAAGGTTGACCCAGATTTCATTTCAGACTCGATATGACCTCGTTGTTCTCGTTCATGAGTTGATGTCTCCTGAGCATATTTGAAGCTAAGGTGTAACCAGATTTCATTTCAGACTCGATATGACCTCGGTGTACTCGTTCATGAGTTGATGTCTCCTGAGCATATTTGAAGCTAAGGTTGACCCAGATTTCATTTCAGACTCGATATGACCTCGGTATTCTAGTTCATAAGTTGATGTCACCTGAGCATATTTGAAGCTAAGGTTGACCCAGATTTCATTTCAGACTCGATATGACCTCGGTATTCTAGTTCATAAGTTGATGTCACCTGAGCATATTTGAAGCTAAGGTTGACCCAGATTTCATTTCAGACTCGATATGACCTCGGTGTTCTCGTTCATGAGTTGATGTCTCCTGAGCATATTTGAAGCTAAGGTGTAACCAGATTTCATTTCAGACTCGATATGACCTCGGTGTACTCGTTCATGAGTTGATGTCTCCTGAGCATATTTGAAGCTAAGGTGTAACCAGATTTCATTTCAGACTCGATATGACCTCGGTGTTCTAGTTCATAAGTTGATGTCACCTGAGCATATTTGAAGCTAAGGTTGACCCAGATTTCATTTCAGACTCGATATGACCTCGGTATTCTAGTTCATAAGTTGATGTCACCTGAGCATATTTGAAGCTAAGGTTGACCCAGATTTCATTTCAGACTCGATATGACCTCGGTGTTCTCGTTCATGAGTTGATGTCACCTGAGCATATTTGAAGCTAAGGTGTAACCAGATTTCATTTCAGACTCGATATGACCTCGGTGTTCTCGTTCATGAGTTGATGTCTCCTGAGCATATTTGAAGCTAAGGTGTCACTATATTTCATTTCAGACTCGATATGACCTCGGTGTTCTCGTTCATAAGTTGATGTCACCTGAGCATATTTGAAGCTAAGGTTGACCCAGATTTCATTTCAGACTCGATATGACCTCGGTATTCTAGTTCATAAGTTGATGTCACCTGAGCATATTTGAAGCTAAGGTTGACCCAGATTTCATTTCAGACTCGATATGACCTCGGTATTCTAGTTCATAAGTTGATGTCACCTGAGCATATTTGAAGCTAAGGTTGACCCAGATTTCATTTCAGACTCGATATGACCTCGGTGTTCTCGTTCATGAGTTGATGTCTCCTGAGCATATTTGAAGCTAAGGTGTAACCAGATTTCATTTCAGACTCGATATGACCTCGGTGTACTCGTTCATGAGTTGATGTCTCCTGAGCATATTTGAAGCTAAGGTTGACCCAGATTTCATTTCAGACTCGATATGACCTCGGTATTCTAGTTCATAAGTTGATGTCACCTGAGCATATTTGAAGCTAAGGTTGACCCAGATTTCATTTCAGACTCGATATGACCTCGGTGTACTCGTTCATGAGTTGATGTCTCCTGAGCATATTTGAAGCTAAGGTGTAACCAGATTTCATTTCAGACTCGATATGACCTCGGTGTTCTAGTTCATAAGTTGATGTCACCTGAGCATATTTGAAGCTAAGGTTGACCCAGATTTCATTTCAGACTCGATATGACCTCGGTATTCTAGTTCATAAGTTGATGTCACCTGAGCATATTTGAAGCTAAGGTTGACCCAGATTTCATTTCAGACTCGATATGACCTCGGTGTTCTCGTTCATGAGTTGATGTCACCTGAGCATATTTGAAGCTAAGGTGTAACCAGATTTCATTTCAGACTCGATATGACCTCGGTGTTCTCGTTCATGAGTTGATGTCTCCTGAGCATATTTGAAGCTAAGGTGTCACTATATTTCATTTCAGACTCGATATGACCTCGGTGTTCTCGTTCATAAGTTGATGTCACCTGAGCATATTTGAAGCTAAGGTTGACCCAGATTTCATTTCAGACTCGATATGACCTCGATGTTCTCGTTCATGAGTTGATGTCTCCTGAGCATATTTGAAGCTAAGGTGTAACCAGATTTCATTTCAGACTCGATATGACCTCGGTGTTCTCGTTCATGAGTTGATGTCACCTGAGCATATTTGAAGCTAAGGTGTAACCAGATTTCATTTCAGACTCGATATGACCTCGGTGTACTCGTTCATAAGTTGATGTCACCTGAGCATATTTGAAGCTAAGGTGTAACCAGATTTCATTTCAGACTCGATTTGACCTCGGTGTTCTCGTTCATGAGTTGATGTCACCTGAGCATATTTGAAGCTAAGGTGTAACCAGATTTCATTTCAGACTCGATATGACCTCGGTGTACTCGTTCATAAGTTGATGTCACCTGAGCATATTTGAAGCTAAGGTGTAACCAGATTTCATTTCAGACTCGATATGACCTCGGTGTTCTCGTTCATGAGTTGATGTCTCCTGAGCATATTTGAAGCTAAGGTGTCACTATATTTCATTTCAGACTCGATATGACCTCGGTGTTCTCGTTCATAAGTTGATGTCACCTGAGCATATTTGAAGCTAAGGTGTAACCAGATTTCATTTCAGACTCGATATGACCTTGTTGTTCTCGTTCATAAGTTGATGTCACCTGAGCATATTTGAAGCTAAGGTTGACCCAGATTTCATTTCAGACTCGATATGACCTCGGTGTTCTCGTTCATGAGTTGATGTCACATGAGCATATTTGAAGCTAAGGTGTAACCAGATTTCATTTCAGACTCGATATGACCTCGTTGTTCTCGTTCATGAGTTGATGTCACATGAGCATATTTGAAGCTAAGGTTGACCCAGATTTCATTTCAGACTCGATATGACCTCGGTGTTCTCGTTCATGAGTTGATGTCACCTGAGCATATTTGAAGCTAAGGTGTCACTATATTTCAATTCAGACTCGATATGACCTCGGTGTTCTCGTTCATAAGTTGATGTCACCTGAGCATATTTGAAGCTAAGGTGTAACCAGATTTCATTTCAGACTCGATATGACCTTGTTGTTCTCGTTCATAAGTTGATGTCACATGAGCATATTTGAAGCTAAGGTTGACCCAGATTTCATTTCAGACTCGATATGACCTCGGTGTTCTCGTTCATGAGTTGATGTCACATGAGCATATTTGAAGCTAAGGTGTAACCAGATTTCATTTCAGACTCGATATGACCTCGTTGTTCTCGTTCATGAGTTGATGTCACCTGAGCATATTTGAAGCTAAGGTGTAACCAGATTTCATTTCAGACTCGATATGACCTCGGTGTTCTCGTTCATAAGTTGATGTCACCTGAGCATATTTGAAGCTAAGGTGTAACCAGATTTCATTTCAGACTCGATATGACCTCGTTGTTCTCGTTCATGAGTTGATGTCACATGAGCATATTTGAAGCTAAGGTTGACCCAGATTTCATTTCAGACTCGATATGACCTCGGTGTTCTCGTTCATGAGTTGATGTCACCTGAGCATATTTGAAGCTAAGGTGTCACTATATTTCAATTCAGACTCGATTTGACCTCGTTGTTCTCGTTCATAAGTTGATGTCACCTGAGCATATTTGAAGCTAAGGTGTAACCAGATTTCATTTCAGACTCGATATGACCTCGGTGTTCTCGTTCATGAGTTGATGTCACCTGAGCATATTTGAAGCTAAGGTGTAACCAGATTTCATTTCAGACTCGATATGACCTCGGTGTTCTCGTTCATGAGTTGATGTCACCTGAGCGTATTTGAAGCTAAGGTGTAACCAGATTTCATTTCAGACTCGATATGACCTCGGTGTTCTCGTTCATGAGTTGATGTCACCTGAGCATATTTGAAGCTAAGGTGTAACCAGATTTCATTTCAGAATCGATATGACCTCGGTGTTCTCGTTCATGAGTTGATGTCACCTGAGCATATTTGAAGCTAAGGTGTAACCAGATTTCATTTCAGACTCGATATGACCTCGGTGTTCTCGTTCATGAGTTGATGTCACCTGAGCATATTTGAAGCTAAGGTGTAACCAGATTTCATTTCAGACTCGATTTGACCTCGGTGTTCTCGTTCATGAGTTGATGTCACCTGAGCATATTTGAAGCTAAGGTGTAACCAGATTTCATTTCAGACTCGATATGACCTCGGTGTTCTCGTTCATAAGTTGATGTCACCTGAGCATATTTGAAGCTAAGGTGTAACCAGATTTCATTTCAGACTCGATATGACCTCGGTGTACTCGTTCATGAGTTGATGTCTCCTGAGCATATTTGAAGCTAAGGTTGACCCAGATTTCATTTCAGACTCGATATGACCTCGTTGTTCTCGTTCATGAGTTGATGTCTCCTGAGCATATTTGAAGCTAAGGTGTAACCAGATTTCATTTCAGACTCGATATGACCTCGGTGTACTCGTTCATGAGTTGATGTCTCCTGAGCATATTTGAAGCTAAGGTTGACCCAGATTTCATTTCAGACTCGATATGACCTCGGTATTCTAGTTCATAAGTTGATGTCACCTGAGCATATTTGAAGCTAAGGTGTAACCAGATTTCATTTCAGACTCGATATGACCTCGGTGTTCTCGTTCATGAGTTGATGTCACCTGAGCGTATTTGAAGCTAAGGTGTAACCAGATTTCATTTCAGACTCGATATGACCTCGGTGTTCTCGTTCATGAGTTGATGTCACCTGAGCATATTTGAAGCTAAGGTTGACCCAGATTTCATTTCAGACTCGATATGACCTCGGTATTCTAGTTCATAAGTTGATGTCACCTGAGCATATTTGAAGCTAAGGTGTAACCAGATTTCATTTCAGACTCGATATGACCTCGGTGTTCTCGTTCATGAGTTGATGTCACCTGAGCATATTTGAAGCTAAGGTTGACCCAGATTTCATTTCAGACTCGATATGACCTCGGTATTCTAGTTCATAAGTTGATGTCACCTGAGCATATTTGAAGCTAAGGTGTAACCAGATTTCATTTCAGACTCGATATGACCTCGGTGTTCTCGTTCATAAGTTGATGTCACCTGAGCATATTTGAAGCTAAGGTGTAACCAGATTTCATTTCAGACTCGATATGACCTCGTTGTTCTCGTTCATGAGTTGATGTCACATGAGCATATTTGAAGCTAAGGTTGACCCAGATTTCATTTCAGACTCGATATGACCTCGGTGTTCTCGTTCATGAGTTGATGTCACCTGAGCATATTTGAAGCTAAGGTGTAACCAGATTTCATTTCAGACTCGATTTGACCTCGGTGTTCTCGTTCATGAGTTGATGTCACCTGAGCATATTTGAAGCTAAGGTGTAACCAGATTTCATTTCAGACTCGATATGACCTCGGTGTACTCGTTCATGAGTTGATGTCTCCTGAGCATATTTGAAGCTAAGGTTGACCCAGATTTCATTTCAGACTCGATATGACCTCGGTATTCTAGTTCATAAGTTGATGTCACCTGAGCATATTTGAAGCTAAGGTTGACCCAGATTTCATTTCAGACTCGATATGACCTCGGTGTTCTCGTTCATGAGTTGATGTCTCCTGAGCATATTTGAAGCTAAGGTGTAACCAGATTTCATTTCAGACTCGATATGACCTTGGTGTTCTAGTTCATAAGTTGATGTCACCTGAGCGTATTTGAAGCTAAGGTGTAACCAGATTTCATTTCAGACTCGATATGACCTCGGTGTTGATGTCACCTGAGCATATTTGAAGCTAAGGTTGACCCAGATTTCATTTCAGACTCGATATGACCTCGGTGTTCTCGTTCATGAGTTGATGTCTCCTGAGCATATTTGAAGCTAAGGTTGACCCAGATTTCATTTCAGACTCGATATGACCTCGATGTTCTCGTTCATGAGTTGATGTCTCCTGAGCATATTTGAAGCTAAGGTGTAACCAGATTTCATTTCAGACTCGATATGACCTCGGTGTTCTCGTTCATAAGTTGATGTCACCTGAGCATATTTGAAGCTAAGGTTGACCCAGATTTCATTTCAGACTCGATATGACCTCGGTGTTCTCGTTCATGAGTTGATGTCACCTGAGCATATTTGAAGCTAAGGTGTAACCAGATTTCATTTCAGACTCGATATGACCTCGGTGTACTCGTTCATAAGTTGATGTCACCTGAGCATATTTGAAGCTAAGGTGTAACCAGATTTCATTTCAGACTCGATTTGACCTCGGTGTTCTCGTTCATGAGTTGATGTCACCTGAGCATATTTGAAGCTAAGGTGTAACCAGATTTCATTTCAGACTCGATATGACCTCGGTGTACTCGTTCATAAGTTGATGTCACCTGAGCATATTTGAAGCTAAGGTGTAACCAGATTTCATTTCAGACTCGATATGACCTCGGTGTTCTCGTTCATGAGTTGATGTCACCTGAGCGTATTTGAAGCCAAGGTTGACCCAGATTTCATTTCAGACTCGATATGACCTCGGTGTTCTCGTTCATGAGTTGATGTCTCCTGAGCATATTTGAAGCTAAGGTTGACCCAGATTTCATTTCAGACTCGATATGACCTCGGTTTTCTCGTTCATGAGTTGATGTCACCTGAGCATATTTGAAGCTAAGGTGTAACCAGATTTCATTTCAGACTCGATATGACCTCGGTGTTCTCGTTCATGAGTTGATGTCTCCCTGAGCATATTTGAAGCTAAGGTGTCACTATATTTCATTTCAGACTCGATATGACCTCGGTGTTCTCGTTCATAAGTTGATGTCACCTGAGCATATTTGAAGCTAAGGTTGACCCAGATTTCATTTCAGACTCGATATGACCTCGATGTTCTCGTTCATGAGTTGATGTCTCCTGAGCATATTTGAAGCTAAGGTGTAACCAGATTTCATTTCAGACTCGATATGACCTCGGTGTTCTCGTTCATAAGTTGATGTCACCTGAGCATATTTGAAGCTAAGGTTGACCCAGATTTCATTTCAGACTCGATATGACCTCGGTGTTCTCGTTCATGAGTTGATGTCACCTGAGCATATTTGAAGCTAAGGTGTAACCAGATTTCATTTCAGACTCGATATGACCTCGGTGTACTCGTTCATAAGTTGATGTCACCTGAGCATATTTGAAGCTAAGGTGTAACCAGATTTCATTTCAGACTCGATATGACCTCGGTGTTCTCGTTCATGAGTTGATGTCTCCTGAGCATATTTGAAGCTAAGGTGTCACTATATTTCATTTCAGACTCGATATGACCTCGGTGTTCTCGTTCATAAGTTGATGTCACCTGAGCATATTTGAAGCTAAGGTGTAACCAGATTTCATTTCAGACTCGATATGACCTTGTTGTTCTCGTTCATAAGTTGATGTCACCTGAGCATATTTGAAGCTAAGGTTGACCCAGATTTCATTTCAGACTCGATATGACCTCGGTGTTCTCGTTTATGAGTTGATGTCACCTGAGCATATTTGAAGCTAAGGTGTAACCAGATTTCATTTCAGACTCGATATGACCTCGGTGTTCTCGTTCATAAGTTGATGTCACCTGAGCATATTTGAAGCTAAGGTGTAACCAGATTTCATTTCAGACTCGATATGACCTCGTTGTTCTCGTTCATAAGTTGATGTCACATGAGCATATTTGAAGCTAAGGTTGACCCAGATTTCATTTCAGACTCGATATGACCTCGGTGTTCTCGTTCATGAGTTGATGTCACCTGAGCATATTTGAAGCTAAGGTGTCACTATATTTCAATTCAGACTCGATTTGACCTCGTTGTTCTCGTTCATAAGTTGATGTCACCTGAGCATATTTGAAGCTAAGGTGTAACCAGATTTCATTTCAGACTCGATATGACCTCGGTGTTCTCGTTCATGAGTTGATGTCACCTGAGCATATTTGAAGCTAAGGTGTAACCAGATTTCATTTCAGACTCGATATGACCTCGGTGTTCTCGTTCATGAGTTGATGTCACCTGAGCGTATTTGAAGCTAAGGTGTAACCAGATTTCATTTCAGACTCGATATGACCTCGGTGTTCTCGTTCATGAGTTGATGTCACCTGAGTATATTTGAAGCTAAGGTGTCACTATATTTCATTTCAGACTCGATATGACCTCGGTGTTCTCGTTCATAAGTTGATGTCACCGGAGCATATTTGAAGCTAAAGTGTCACTATATTTCATTTCAGACTCGATATGACCTCGGTGTTCTCGTTCATGAGTTGATGTCTCCTGAGCATATTTGAAGCTAAGGTTGACCCAGATTTCATTTCAGACTCGATATGACCTCGGTGTTCTCGTTCATGAGTTGATGTCATCTGAGCATATTTGAAGCTAAGGTGTCACTATATTTCATTTCAGACTCGATATGACCTCGGTGTTCTCGTTCATGAGTTGATGTCTCCTGAGCATATTTGAAGCTAAGGTGTCACTATATTTCATTTCAGACTAGATATGACCTCGGTGTTCTCGTTCATGAGTTGATGTCACCTGAGCATATTTGAAGCTAAGGTGTCACTATATTTCATTTCAGACTCGATATGACCTCGGTGTTCTCGTTCATAAGTTGATGTCACCGGAGCATATTTGAAGCTAAGGTGTCACTATATTTCATTTCAGACTCGATATGACCTCGTTGTTCTCGTTCATAAGTTGATGTCACCTGAGCATATTTGAAGCTAAAGTGTCACTATATTTCATTTCAGACTCGATATGACCTCGTTGTTCTCGTTCATAAGTTGATGTCACCTGAGCATATTTGAAGCTAAAGTGTCACTATATTTCATTTCAGACTCGATATGACCTCGGTGTTCTCGTTCATGAGTTGATGTCACCTGAGCATATTTGAAGCCAAGGTGTAACCAGATTTCATTTCAGACTCGATATGACCTCGGTGTTCTCGTTCATGAGTTGATGTCATCTGAGCATATTTGAAGCTAAGGTGTAACCAGATTTCATTTCAGACTCGATATGACCTCGGTGTTCTCGTTCATGAGTTGATGTCATCTGAGCATATTTGAAGCTAAGGTGTAACCAGATTTCATTTCAGACTCGATATGACCTCGGTGTTCTCGTTCATGAGTTGATGTCATCTGAGCATATTTGAAGCTAAGGTGTAACCAGATTTCATTTCAGACTCGATATGACCTCGGTGTTCTCGTTCATGAGTTGATGTCTCCTGAGCATATTTGAAGCTAAGGTTTAACCAGATTTCATTTCAGACTCGATATGACCTCGGTGTTCTCGTTCATGAGTTGATGTCACCTGAGCATATTTGAAGCTAAGGTTGACCCAGATTTCATTTCAGACTCGATATGACCTCGGTGTTCTCGTTCATGAGTTGATGTCATCTGAGCATATTTGAAGCTAAGGTGTCACTATATTTCATTTCAGACTCGATATGACCTCGTTGTTCTCGTTCATGAGTTGATGTCACCTGAGCATATTTGAAGCTAAGGTGTCACTATATTTCATTTCAGATTGGATATGACCTCGGTGTTCTCGTTCATAAGTTGATGTTGTTATATACGATAACTAAACTTGACCGATAAAGATTTATATTAAATAAATAAACTAGGGAAGAAACTCTTTCTATGAAAGGAAGTAAAATACGTTAGGTACGTTCCGACTCCGTCCCATGCAACAGCTCATGCTAGACTGAGCTAGCTCTTTATTGATGGACTTTCAGATGCGTTACAGGATAACATAGTGATATATAGTTCAGATTAGGGTGCACACTATACCCAGTCAACCAGTGGTCGTATTAGATGTTAAATAAGATGTTAAAGTGGAGGCGATATGCGTCTGAATGGAAGCATGCACACATATGCCCCCACTTTATCATCCAATACAACATCTTAAATGATTACTGGTTGTCTGGGTAATTCTCCCTTCTTAAGAAAAGACAATTATCAAATAAATTTCAGAATGAACATTTCAATAATTCAAAGCATTTCAAACATTCGATATCAAAACTCGTTGACGATGGTAATTCAGCTTCAGCAAGTTGATGCCCAGCTATATCGGGCTGCTCTCGAGCGGGTGTTGATGGGACTTCGGACGAGCTTGGCCTTCTTTCTTTCGTGTATGCGATCAGATGTCAGTTCTTCCGGAAATCCATAGAAATCGTCATCATCCTCGATTGAGTCCCTTCTACGCTTATTCATCGCGTTGGCAGTGATTGGGAAGTGGACCACTGTTCGGTTTCGCTTGGATTCGTGAACGGCCTTCAGTTGTCGTCTATGGGCATTCGTCTTATGCTTACCGATCAGAATCTGGAAAATATTATTAGACATTCTTTTTATAAATACGGCCTCCAACCATCTCGGGAATTTGTTGATATTTTCATAAAATAGCTTATCCTCTGCCACCAGCTTATCTAAACCATCTTGAGGCATTTTAGAAACCGCTCCTAGTTCCTCCTCTCCTGGTAAGGAACGTTGCTCGGTATCTCTCAAATAATGTTTGTACGTTTTCTTCGGATTAATCAAATCCAGTAACATTTTTGGCTGGTGTTCGCTCCCAACGCGAAGTAGCTTTTAGATTTTGACCATATCCTAACCAAAACTAACCTCGAGTCGCCGCGAGTAATTTACGGCTCCAGCCCCAACTAACAATCACCCAATTTACCTTCACACACACCACATCGTCTGTTTGCCCCTCCAACCAACCGAGCGACAACCCGACAACGTGAACAAGCATGTACGCAAGGATCAGCCGACCGACCACGCATAAACGGCATGTCCTTATGTGCCAGTAGCCGACGACGCCCGAACAATCGCACCACCGCCTATGTAAATGGAAGTTTCCATCATTGCCATAGCGCAGCGCATGCAGTTTTTTCTACCTCCTTCTCCTTGGAAGATTGCGTGCGCATTGCAGAGAAAAGAGTCTCCATTCAACCACGAACCTGTACAGAAGTGAAATACAGTAGTTAAGTAGTTTGTAGTGTAAAACCGCCTTTTCCTCCCCAGTGGAAGCCACAGCCTTTCCGAAGGCTAAGATTTCCTCCCTTCCCATCGAGCTACCGGTCCTGTGCTGTTCCTCCGACGGAACAGCTGGTATGAAAGAACTCTTTCAGAAGGAAATTCGCCATCTGCACCAATACAACTATTTCTACAGTTAACTCTTTCAGAAGGAAATTCGCCATCTGCACCAATACAACTATTTCTACAGTTAATCAGAAATAAATTTAGTTTATCTTCAACGTCTAATGACTTTGTTTTACTGTCAAGTAGAAACTTTTTCAGTGCCTCTTTAGCCACCCTCACCATCCTCTCAGCTTGGCCATTACTGGCTGGATGGTAAGGAGGACTTTTCAATACTTTAATACCGTGATTTTCCAGGAATCCAACAAATTCATGCGAGTTAAATGGTGGTCCTCCGTCGGTGACCACTACATCCGGTAGACCAAACCTCGCAAACATTGTGGCAAATTTCTTATTTGCAATTCTCGCAGTCGTACCAGAACGCATCCAATCAATTTCTAGCCACTTCGTATGGCTGTCTACAATTAAAAGAAAGTTGTTTCCCTCTAGATAGAAGAAATCCGCGTGTAGACGACTAAAAGGACGAGTAGTGGCAATCCAAGAATCAGTTGGTTCTGGCTTCTTGATTACTTAGCACAGCTTGAACAAGATTTTACAAAGTCTTCTATATATGATGTTGATCCTGGCCAATACACTATTCTCCTAGCTAGCGTTTTCATTTTAACCATGCCTTGATGATTCGTGTGCAACAATTTCAATAAACCTTCTCTCAGGCAATAAGGAATTATTACTTTATCCTTCAACATTAACACGTTATCCACTAGCTCAAGTTTTGTTTTTTGTGCATGAAAGTCTCTCCACCTGTAAATGCATTCAGGTTACATTGCGCATCATATGGAATTTAGAGCAATCCTAAGCCTGGGCTAAGCTTAGGAAGCGCAAAATCACCCGAAAATGCATTCAGGTTACATTGCGCATCGTATGGAATCTAGAGCAATCCTAAGCCTGAGCTAAGCTTAGGAAGCGCAAAATCACCCGAAAATGCATTCAGGTTACATTGCACATCATATGGAATCTAGAGCAATCCTAAGCCTGAGCTAAGCTTAGGAAGCGCAAAATCACCCGAAAATGCATTCGTTGCACATCATATGGAATCTAGAGCAATCCTTAGCCTGAGCTAAGCTAAGGAAGCGCAAAATCACCCGAAAATGCATTCAGGTTACATTGCGCATCGTATGGAATCAGGGCAATCCTAAACCTGAGCTAAGCTTAGGAAGTGCAAAATCACCCTAAAATGCATTCAGGTTACATTGCGCATCATATTGAATCTAGAGCAATCCTAAGCCTGAGCTAAGCTTAGGAAGCGCAAAATCACCCGAAAATGCATTCAGGTTACGTTGCACATCATATGGAATCTAGAGTAATCCTAAGCCTGAGCTAAGCTTAGGAAGCGCAAAATCACCCGAAAATGCATTCAGGTTACATTGCACATCATATGGAATCTAGAGTAATCCCAAGCCTGAGAACTTGAAAAGCGCAAAATCACCCAAAAATGCATTCAGGTTACATTGCACATCATATGAAATCTAGAGCAATCCTAAGCCTGAGAACTTGAAAAGCGCAAAATCACCCAAAAATGCATTCAGGTTACATTGCACATCATATGGAATCTAGAGTAATCCTAAGCCTGGGCTAAGCTTAGGAAGCGCAAAATCACCCGAAAATGCATTCAGGTTACATTGCACATCATATGGAATCTAGAGTAATCCTAAGCCTGAGAACTTGAAAAGCGCAAAATCACCCAAAAATGCATTCAGGTTACATTGCACATCATATGGAATCTAGAGTAATCCTAAGCCTGAGCTAAGCTTAGGAAGCGCAAATCTAGAGCAATCCTAAGCCTGAGAACTTGAAAAGCGCAAAATCACCCAAAAATGCATTCAGGTTACATTGCACATCATATGGAATCTAGAGTAATCCTAAGCCTGAGCTAAGCTTAGGAAGCGCAAAATCACCCGAAAATGCATTCAGGTTACATTGCACATCATATGGAATCTAGAGTAATCCCAAGCCTGAGAACTTGAAAAGCGCAAAATCACCCAAAAATGCATTCAGGTTACATTGCACATCATATGAAATCTAGAGCAATCCTAAGCCTGAGAACTTGAAAAGCGCAAAATCACCCAAAAATGCATTCAGGTTACATTGCACATCATATGGAATCTAGAGTAATCCTAAGCCTGGGCTAAGCTTAGGAAGCGCAAAATCACCCGAAAATGCATTCAGGTTACATTGCACATCATATGGAATCTAGAGTAATCCTAAGCCTGAGAACTTGAAAAGCGCAAAATCACCCAAAAATGCATTCAGGTTACATTGCACATCATATGGAATCTAGAGTAATCCTAAGCCTGAGCTAAGCTTAGGAAGCGCAAATCTAGAGCAATCCTAAGCCTGAGAACTTGAAAAGCGCAAAATCACCCAAAAATGCATTCAGGTTACATTGCACATCATATGGAATCTAGAGTAATCCTAAGCCTGGGCTAAGCTTAGGAAGCGCAAAATCACCCGAAAATGCATTCAGGTTACATTGCACATCATATGGAATCTAGAGTAATCCTAAGCCTGAGAACTTGAAAAGCGCAAAATCACCCAAAAATGCATTCAGGTTACATTGCACATCATATGAAATCTAGAGTAATCCTAAGCCTGAGCTAAGCTTAGGAAGCGCAAAATCACCCGAAAATGCATTCAGGTTACATTGCACATCATATGGAATCTAGAGTAATCCTAAGCCTGAGAACTTGAAAAGCGCAAAATCACCCGAAAATGCATTCAGGTTACATTGCACATCATATGGAATCTAGAGTAATCCTAAGCCTGAGAACTTGAAAAGCGCAAAATCACCCGAAAATGCATTCAGGTTACATTGCACATCATATGGAATCTAGAGTAATCCTAAGCCTGGGCTAAGCTTAGGAAGCGCAAAATCATCCGAAAATGCATTCAGGTTACGTTGCACATCATATGAAATCTAGAGCAATCCTAAGCCTGAGCTAAGCTTAGGAAGCGCAAAATCACCCGAAAATGCATTCAGGTTACGTTGCACATCATATGGAATCTAGAGTAATCCTAAGCCTGAGCTAAGCTTAGGAAGCGCAAAATCACCCGAAAATGCATTCAGGTTACATTGCACATCATATGGAATCTAGAGTAATCCTAAGCCTGAGAACTTGAAAAGCGCAAAATCACCCAAAAATGCATTCAGGTTACATTGCACATCATATGGAATCTAGAGTAATCCTAAGCCTGAGCTAAGCGTAGGAAGCGCAAATCTAGAGCAATCCTAAGCCTGAGAACTTGAAAAGCGCAAAATCACCCAAAAATGCATTCAGGTTACATTGCACATCATATGGAATCTAGAGTAATCCTAAGCCTGAGCTAAGCTTAGGAAGCGCAAAATCACCCGAAAATGCATTCAGGTTACATTGCACATCATATGGAATCTAGAGTAATCCCAAGCCTGAGAACTTGAAAAGCGCAAAATCACCCAAAAATGCATTCAGGTTACATTGCACATCATATGAAATCTAGAGCAATCCTAAGCCTGAGAACTTGAAAAGCGCAAAATCACCCAAAAATGCATTCAGGTTACATTGCACATCATATGGAATCTAGAGTAATCCTAAGCCTGGGCTAAGCTTAGGAAGCGCAAAATCACCCGAAAATGCATTCAGGTTACATTGCACATCATATGGAATCTAGAGTAATCCTAAGCCTGAGAACTTGAAAAGCGCAAAATCACCCAAAAATGCATTCAGGTTACATTGCACATCATATGGAATCTAGAGTAATCCTAAGCCTGAGCTAAGCTTAGGAAGCGCAAATCTAGAGCAATCCTAAGCCTGAGAACTTGAAAAGCGCAAAATCACCCAAAAATGCATTCAGGTTACATTGCACATCATATGGAATCTAGAGTAATCCTAAGCCTGGGCTAAGCTTAGGAAGCGCAAAATCACCCGAAAATGCATTCAGGTTACATTGCACATCATATGGAATCTAGAGTAATCCTAAGCCTGAGAACTTGAAAAGCGCAAAATCACCCAAAAATGCATTCAGGTTACATTGCACATCATATGGAATCTAGAGTAATCCTAAGCCTGAGCTAAGCTTAGGAAGCGCAAAATCACCCGAAAATGCATTCAGGTTACATTGCACATCATATGGAATCTAGAGTAATCCTAAGCCTGAGAACTTGAAAAGCGCAAAATCACCCGAAAATGCATTCAGGTTACATTGCACATCATATGGAATCTAGAGTAATCCTAAGCCTGAGAACTTGAAAAGCGCAAAATCACCCGAAAATGCATTCAGGTTACATTGCACATCATATGGAATCTAGAGTAATCCTAAGCCTGGGCTAAGCTTAGGAAGCGCAAAATCATCCGAAAATGCATTCAGGTTACGTTGCACATCATATGAAATCTAGAGCAATCCTAAGCCTGAGCTAAGCTTAGGAAGCGCAAAATCACCCGAAAATGCATTCAGGTTACGTTGCACATCATATGGAATCTAGAGTAATCCTAAGCCTGAGCTAAGCTTAGGAAGCGCAAAATCACCCGAAAATGCATTCAGGTTACATTGCACATCATATGGAATCTAGAGTAATCCTAAGCCTGAGAACTTGAAAAGCGCAAAATCACCCAAAAATGCATTCAGGTTACATTGCACATCATATGAAATCTAGAGCAATCCTAAGCCTGAGAACTTGAAAAGCGCAAAATCACCCAAAAATGCATTCAGGTTACATTGCACATCATATGAAATCTAGAGTAATCCTAAGCCTGGGCTAAGCTTAGGAAGCGCAAAATCACCCGAAAATGCATTCAGGTTACATTGCACATCATATGGAATCTAGAGTAATCCTAAGCCTGAGAACTTGAAAAGCGCAAAATCACCCAAAAATGCATTCAGGTTACATTGCACATCATATGGAATCTAGAGCAATCCTAAGCCTGAGACCTTGAAAAGCGCAAAATCACCCAAAAATGCATTCAGGTTGCATTGCACATCATATGGAATCTAGAGTAATCCTAAGCCTGGGCTAAGCTTAGGAAGCGCAAAATCACCCGAAAATGCATTCAGGTTACATTGCACATCATATGGAATCTAGAGCAATCCTAAGCCTGAGCTAAGCTTAGGAAGCGCAAAATCACCCGAAAATGCATTCAAGTTACGTTGCACATCATATGGAATCTAGAGTAATCCTAAGCCTGAGCTAAGCTTAGGAAGCGCAAAATCACCCGAAAATGCATTCAGGTTACGTTGCACATCATATGGAATCTAGAGTAATCCTAAGCCTGAGCTAAGCTTAGGAAACGCAAAATCACCCGAAAATGCATTCAGGTTACATTGCACATCATATGGAATCTAGAGTAATCCTAAGCCTGAGAACTTGAAAAGCGCAAAATCACCCAAAAATGCATTCAGGTTACATTGCACATCATATGGAATCTAGAGCAATCCTAAGCCTGAGACCTTGAAAAGCGCAAAATCACCCAAAAATGCATTCAGGTTGCATTGCACATCATATGGAATCTAGAGTAATCCTAAGCCTGGGCTAAGCTTAGGAAGCGCAAAATCACCCGAAAATGCATTCAGGTTGCATTGCACATCATATGGAATCTAGAGTAATCCTAAGCCTGGGCTAAGCTTAGGAAGCGCAAAATCACCCGAAAATGCATTCAGGTTACGTTGCACATCATATGAAATCTAGAGCAATCCTAAGCCTGAGCTAAGCTTAGGAAGCGCAAAATCACCCGAAAATGCATTCAGGTTACGTTGCACATCATATGGAATCTAGAGTAATCCTAAGCCTGAGCTAAGCTTAGGAAGCGCAAAATCACCCGAAAATGCATTCAGGTTACATTGCACATCATATGGAATCTAGAGTAATCCTAAGCCTGAGAACTTGAAAAGCGCAAAATCACCCAAAAATGCATTCAGGTTACATTGCACATCATATGGAATCCAGAGCAATCCTAAGCCTGAGACCTTGAAAAGCGCAAAATCACCCAAAAATGCATTCAGGTTGCATTGCACATCATATGAAATCTAGAGCAATCCTAAGCCTGAGCTAAGCTTAGGAAGCGCAAAATCACCCGAAAATGCATTCAGGTTACATTGCACATCATATGAAATCTAGAGCAATCCTAAGCCTGAGCTAAGCTTAGGAAGCGCAAAATCACCCGAAAATGCATTCAGGTTACATTGCACATCATATGGAATCTAGAGTAATCCTAAGCCTGAGCTAAGCTTAGGAAGCGCAAAATCACCCGAAAATGCATTCAGGTTACATTGCACATCATATGGAATCTAGAGTAATCCTAAGCCTGAGCTAAGCTTAGGAAGCGCAAAATCACCCGAAAATGCATTCAGGTTACATTGCACATCATATGGAATCTAGAGTAATCCTAAGCCTGAGCTAAGCTTAGGAAGCGCAAAATCACCCGAAAATGCATTCAGGTTACATTGCACATCATATGGAATCTAGAGTAATCCTAAGCCTGGGCTAAGCTTAGGAAGCGCAAAATCACCCGAAAATGCATTCAGGTTACATTGCACATCATATGAAATCTAGAGCAATCCTAAGCCTGAGCTAAGCTTAGGAAGCGCAAAATCACCCGAAAATGCATTCAGGTTACATTGCACATCATATGAAATCTAGAGCAATCCTAAGCCTGAGCTAAGCTTAGGAAGCGCAAAATCACCCGAAAATGCATTCAGGTTACATTGCACATCATGGAATCTAGAGTAATCCTAAGCCTGAGCTAAGCTTAGGAAGCGCAAAATCACCCGAAAATGCATTCAGGTTACATTGCACATCATATGGAATCTAGAGTAATCCTAAGCCTGAGCTAAGCTTAGGAAGCGCAAAATCACCCGAAAATGCATTCAGGTTACATTGCACATCATATGGAATCTAGAGCAATCCTAAGCCTGAGAACTTGAAAAGCGCAAAATCACCCAAAAATGCATTCAGGTTACATTGCACATCATATGGAATCTAGAGCAATCCTAAGCCTGAGCTAAGCTTAGGAAGCGCAAAATCACCCGAAAATGCATTCAGGTTACATTGCACATCATATGGAATCTAGAGTAATCCTAAGCCTGAGCTAAGCTTAGGAAGCGCAAAATCACCCGAAAATGCATTCAGGTTACATTGCACATCATATGGAATCTAGAGTAATCCTAAGCCTGAGCTAAGCTTAGGAAGCGCAAAATCACCCGAAAATGCATTCAGGTTACATTGCACATCATATGAAATCTAGAGCAATCCTAAGCCTGAGCTAAGCTTAGGAAGCGCAAAATCACCCGAAAATGCATTCAGGTTACATTGCACATCATATGAAATCTAGAGCAATCCTAAGCCTGAGCTAAGCTTAGGAAGCGCAAAATCACCCGAAAATGCATTCAGGTTACATTGCACATCATATGGAATCTAGAGTAATCCTAAGCCTGAGCTAAGCTTAGGAAGCGCAAAATCACCCGAAAATGCATTCAGGTTACATTGCACATCATATGGAATCTAGAGTAATCCTAAGCCTGAGCTAAGCTTAGGAAGCGCAAAATCACCCGAAAATGCATTCAGGTTACATTGCACATCATATGGAATCTAGAGCAATCCTAAGCCTGAGAACTTGAAAAGCGCAAAATCACCCAAAAATGCATTCAGGTTACATTGCACATCATATGGAATCCAGAGCAATCCTAAGCCTGAGACCTTGAAAAGCGCAAAATCACCCAAAAATGCATTCAGGTTGCATTGCACATCATATGGAATCTAGAGTAATCCTAAGCCTGGGCTAAGCTTAGGAAGCGCAAAATCACCCGAAAATGCATTCAGGTTACATTGCACATCATATGGAATCTAGAGCAATCCTAAGCCTGAGAACTTGAAAAGCGCAAAATCACCCAAAAATGCATTCAGGTTACATTGCACATCATATGGAATCTAGAGTAATCCTAAGCCTGGGCTAAGCTTAGGAAGCGCAAAATCACCCGAAAATGCATTCAGGTTACATTGCACATCATATGAAATCTAGAGCAATCCTAAGCCTGAGCTAAGCTTAGGAAGCGCAAAATCACCCGAAAATGCATTCAGGTTACATTGCACATCATATGAAATCTAGAGCAATCCTAAGCCTGAGCTAAGCTTAGGAAGCGCAAAATCACCCGAAAATGCATTCAGGTTACATTGCACATCATATGGAATCTAGAGTAATCCTAAGCCTGAGAACTTGAAAAGCGCAAAATCACCCAAAAATGCATTCAGGTTACGTTGCACATCATATGGAATCTAGAGCAATCCTAAGCCTGAGAACTTGAAAAGCGCAAAATCACCCGAAAATGCATTCAGGTTACATTGCACATCATATGGAATCTAGAGTAATCCTAAGCCTGGGCTAAGCTTAGGAAGCGCAAAATCATCCGAAAATGTATTCAGGTTACGTTGCACATCATATGAAATCTAGAGCAATCCAAAGCCTGAGCTAAGCTTAGGAAGCGCAAAATCACCCGAAAATGCATTCAGGTTACGTTGCACATCATATGGAATCTAGAGTAATCCTAAGCCTGAGCTAAGCTTAGGAAGCGCAAAATCACCCGAAAATGCATTCAGGTTACATTGCACATCATATGGAATCTAGAGTAATCCTAAGCCTGAGAACTTGAAAAGCGCAAAATCACCCAAAAATGCATTCAGGTTACATTGCACATCATATGGAATCTAGAGTAATCCTAAGCCTGGGCTAAGCTTAGGAAGCGCAAAATCACCCGAAAATGCATTCAGGTTACATTGCACATCATATGGAATCTAGAGTAATCCTAAGCCTGAGAACTTGAAAAGCGCAAAATCACCCAAAAATGCATTCAGGTTGCATTGCACATCATATGGAATCTAGAGTAATCCTAAGCCTGGGCTAAGCTTAGGAAGCGCAAAATCACCCGAAAATGCATTCAGGTTACATTGCACATCATATGGAATCTAGAGCAATCCTAAGCCTGAGCTAAGCTTAGGAAGCGCAAAATCACCCGAAAATGCATTCAGGTTACGTTGCACATCATATGGAATCTAGAGTAATCCTAAGCCTGAGCTAAGCTTAGGAAGCGCAAAATCACCCGAAAATGCATTCAGGTTACATTGCACATCATATGGAATCTAGAGTAATCCTAAGCCTGAGAACTTGAAAAGCGCAAAATCACCCAAAAATGCATTCAGGTTACATTGCACATCATATGGAATCTAGAGCAATCCTAAGCCTGAGACCTTGAAAAGCGCAAAATCACCCAAAAATGCATTCAGGTTGCATTGCACATCATATGGAATCTAGAGTAATCCTAAGCCTGGGCTAAGCTTAGGAAGCGCAAAATCACCCGAAAATGCATTCAGGTTACATTGCACATCATATGGAATCTAGAGCAATCCTAAGCCTGAGCTAAGCTTAGGAAGCGCAAAATCACCCGAAAATGCATTCAGGTTACATTGCACATCATATGAAATCTAGAGCAATCCTAAGCCTGAGCTAAGCTTAGGAAGCGCAAAATCACCCGAAAATGCATTCAGGTTACATTGCACATCATATGAAATCTAGAGCAATCCTAAGCCTGGGCTAAGCTTAGGAAGCGCAAAATCACCCGAAAATGCATTCAGGTTACATTGCACATCATATGGAATCTAGAGCAATCCTAAGCCTGAGACCTTGAAAAGCGCAAAATCACCCAAAAATGCATTCAGGTTGCATTGCACATCATATGGAATCTAGAGTAATCCTAAGCCTGGGCTAAGCTTAGGAAGCGCAAAATCACCCGAAAATGCATTCAGGTTACATTGCACATCATATGGAATCTAGAGCAATCCTAAGCCTGAGACCTTGAAAAGCGCAAAATCACCCAAAAATGCATTCAGGTTGCATTGCACATCATATGGAATCTAGAGTAATCCTAAGCCTGAGCTAAGCTTAGGAAGCGCAAAATCACCCGAAAATGCATTCAGGTTACATTGCACATCATATGGAATCTAGAGCAATCCTAAGCCTGAGCTAAGCTTAGGAAGCGCAAAATCACCCGAAAATGCATTCAGGTTACATTGCACATCATATGAAATCTAGAGCAATCCTAAGCCTGAGCTAAGCTTAGGAAGCGCAAAATCACCCGAAAATGCATTCAGGTTACGTTGCACATCATATGGAATCTAGAGTAATCCTAAGCCTGGGCTAAGCTTAGGAAGCGCAAAATCACCCGAAAATGCATTCAGGTTACGTTGCACATCATATGGAATCTAGAGCAATCCTAAGCCTGAGCTAAGCTTAGGAAGCGCAAAATCACCCGAAAATGCATTCAGGTTACATTGCACATCATATGGAATCTAGAGCAATCCTAAGCCTGAGCTAAGCTTAGGAAGCGCAAAATCACCCGAAAATGCATTCAGGTTACATTGCACATCATATGAAATCTAGAGCAATCCTAAGCCTGAGCTAAGCTTAGGAAGCGCAAAATCACCCGAAAATGCATTCAGGTTACATTGCACATCATATGGAATCTAGAGTAATCCTAAGCCTGAGAACTTGAAAAGCGCAAAATCACCCAAAAATGCATTCAGGTTACATTGCACATCATATGAAATCTAGAGCAATCCTAAGCCTGAGAACTTGAAAAGCGCAAAATCACCCAAAAATGCATTCAGGTTACGTTGCACATCATATGGAATCTAGAGTAATCCTAAGCCTGGGCTAAGCTTAGGAAGCGCAAAATCACCCGAAAATGCATTCAGGTTACATTGCACATCATATGAAATCTAGAGCAATCCTAAGCCTGAGCTAAGCTTAGGAAGCGCAAAATCACCCGAAAATGCATTCAGGTTACGTTGCACATCATATGGAATCTAGAGTAATCCTAAGCCTGAGCTAAGCTTAGGAAGCGCAAAATCACCCGAAAATGCATTCAGGTTACGTTGCACATCATATGGAATCTAGAGTAATCCTAAGCCTGGGCTAAGCTTAGGAAGCGCAAAATCACCCGAAAATGCATTCAGGTTACATTGCACATCATATGGAATCTAGAGCAATCCTAAGCCTGAGCTAAGCTTAGGAAGCGCAAAATCACCCGAAAATGCATTCAGGTTACATTGCACATCATATGGAATCTAGAGTAATCCTAAGCCTGAGAACATGAAAAGCGCAAAATCACCCAAAAATGCATTCAGGTTACGTTGCACATCGTATGGAATCTAGAGCAATCCTAAGCCTGAGAACTTAAAAAGCGCAAAATCACCCGAAAATGCATTCAGGTTACATTGCACATCATATGGAATCTAGAGTAATCCTAAGCCTGGGCTAAGCTTAGGAAGCGCAAAATCATCCGAAAATGCATTCAGGTTACGTTGCACATCATATGGAATCTAGAGTAATCCTAAGCCTGAGCTAAGCTTAGGAAGCGCAAAATCACCCGAAAATGCATTCAGGTTACATTGCACATCATATGGAATCTAGAGTAATCCTAAGCCTGAGAACTTGAAAAGCGCAAAATCACCCAAAAATGCATTCAGGTTACATTGCACATCATATGAAATCTAGAGCAATCCTAAGCCTGAGAACTTGAAAAGCGCAAAATCACCCAAAAATGCATTCAGGTTACGTTGCACATCATATGGAATCTAGAGTAATCCTAAGCCTGGGCTAAGCTTAGGAAGCGCAAAATCACCCGAAAATGCATTCAGGTTACATTGCACATCATATGAAATCTAGAGCAATCCTAAGCCTGAGCTAAGCTTAGGAAGCGCAAAATCACCCGAAAATGCATTCAGGTTACGTTGCACATCATATGGAATCTAGAGTAATCCTAAGCCTGAGCTAAGCTTAGGAAGCGCAAAATCACCCGAAAATGCATTCAGGTTACGTTGCACATCATATGGAATCTAGAGCAATCCTAAGCCTGAGCTAAGCTTAGGAAGCGCAAAATCACCCGAAAATGCATTCAGGTTACGTTGCACATCATATGGAATCTAGAGTAATCCTAAGCCTGAGCTAAGCTTAGGAAGCGCAAAATCATCCGAAAATGCATTCAGGTTACATTACACATCATATGGAATCTAGAGTAATCCTAAGCCTGAGCTAAGCTTAAGAAGCGCAAAATCATCCGAAAATGCATTCAGGTTACGTTGCACATCATATGGAATCTAGAGTAATCCTAAGCCTGGGCTAAGCTTAGGAAGCGCAAAATCACCCGAAAATGCATTCAGGTTACGTTGCACATCATATGGAATCTAGAGCAATCCTAAGCCTGAGCTAAGCTTAGGAAGCGCAAAATCACCCGAAAATGCATTCAGGTTACATTGCACATCATATGAAATCTAGAGTAATCCTAAGCCTGAGCTAAGCTTAGGAAGCGCAAAATCACCCGAAAATGCATTCAGGTTACGTTGCACATCATATGGAATCTAGAGTAATCCTAAGCCTGAGCTAAGCTTAGGAAGCGCAAAATCATCCGAAAATGCATTCAGGTTACATTACACATCATATGGAATCTAGAGTAATCCTAAGCCTGAGCTAAGCTTAAGAAGCGCAAAATCACCCGAAAATGCATTCAGGTTACGTTGCACATCATATGGAATCTAGAGTAATCCTAAGCCTGAGCTAAGCTTAGGAAGCGCAAAATCATCCGAAAATGCATTCAGGTTACATTGCACATCATATGGAATCTAGAGTAATCCCAAGCCTGAGAACTTGAAAAGCGCAAAATCACCCAAAAATGCATTCAGGTTACATTGCACATCATATGAAATCTAGAGCAATCCTAAGCCTGAGAACTTGAAAAGCGCAAAATCACCCAAAAATGCATTCAGGTTACATTGCACATCATATGGAATCTAGAGTAATCCTAAGCCTGGGCTAAGCTTAGGAAGCGCAAAATCACCCGAAAATGCATTCAGGTTACATTGCACATCATATGGAATCTAGAGTAATCCTAAGCCTGAGAACTTGAAAAGCGCAAAATCACCCAAAAATGCATTCAGGTTACATTGCACATCATATGGAATCTAGAGTAATCCTAAGCCTGAGCTAAGCTTAGGAAGCGCAAAATCACCCGAAAATGCATTCAGGTTACATTGCACATCATATGGAATCTAGAGTAATCCTAAGCCTGAGAACTTGAAAAGCGCAAAATCACCCGAAAATGCATTCAGGTTACATTGCACATCATATGGAATCTAGAGTAATCCTAAGCCTGGGCTAAGCTTAGGAAGCGCAAAATCATCCGAAAATGCATTCAGGTTACGTTGCACATCATATGAAATCTAGAGCAATCCTAAGCCTGAGCTAAGCTTAGGAAGCGCAAAATCACCCGAAAATGCATTCAGGTTACGTTGCACATCATATGGAATCTAGAGTAATCCTAAGCCTGAGCTAAGCTTAGGAAGCGCAAAATCACCCGAAAATGCATTCAGGTTACATTGCACATCATATGGAATCTAGAGTAATCCTAAGCCTGAGAACTTGAAAAGCGCAAAATCACCCAAAAATGCATTCAGGTTACATTGCACATCATATGGAATCTAGAGTAATCCTAAGCCTGGGCTAAGCTTAGGAAGCGCAAAATCACCCGAAAATGCATTCAGGTTACATTGCACATCATATGGAATCTAGAGTAATCCTAAGCCTGAGAACTTGAAAAGCGCAAAATCACCCAAAAATGCATTCAGGTTGCATTGCACATCATATGGAATCTAGAGTAATCCTAAGCCTGGGCTAAGCTTAGGAAGCGCAAAATCACCCGAAAATGCATTCAGGTTACATTGCACATCATATGGAATCTAGAGCAATCCTAAGCCTGAGCTAAGCTTAGGAAGCGCAAAATCACCCGAAAATGCATTCAGGTTACGTTGCACATCATATGGAATCTAGAGTAATCCTAAGCCTGAGCTAAGCTTAGGAAGCGCAAAATCACCCGAAAATGCATTCAGGTTACGTTGCACATCATATGGAATCTAGAGTAATCCTAAGCCTGAGCTAAGCTTAGGAAGCGCAAAATCACCCGAAAATGCATTCAGGTTACATTGCACATCATATGGAATCTAGAGTAATCCTAAGCCTGAGAACTTGAAAAGCGCAAAATCACCCAAAAATGCATTCAGGTTACATTGCACATCATATGGAATCTAGAGCAATCCTAAGCCTGAGACCTTGAAAAGCGCAAAATCACCCAAAAATGCATTCAGGTTGCATTGCACATCATATGGAATCTAGAGTAATCCTAAGCCTGGGCTAAGCTTAGGAAGCGCAAAATCACCCGAAAATGCATTCAGGTTACATTGCACATCATATGGAATCTAGAGCAATCCTAAGCCTGAGCTAAGCTTAGGAAGCGCAAAATCACCCGAAAATGCATTCAGGTTACATTGCACATCATATGAAATCTAGAGCAATCCTAAGCCTGAGCTAAGCTTAGGAAGCGCAAAATCACCCGAAAATGCATTCAGGTTACATTGCACATCATATGAAATCTAGAGCAATCCTAAGCCTGAGAACTTGAAAAGCGCAAAATCACCCAAAAATGCATTCAGGTTACATTGCACATCATATGGAATCTAGAGTAATCCTAAGCCTGGGCTAAGCTTAGGAAGCGCAAAATCACCCGAAAATGCATTCAGGTTACATTGCACATCATATGAAATCTAGAGCAATCCTAAGCCTGAGACCTTGAAAAGCGCAAAATCACCCAAAAATGCATTCAGGTTGCATTGCACATCATATGGAATCTAGAGTAATCCTAAGCCTGGGCTAAGCTTAGGAAGCGCAAAATCACCCGAAAATGCATTCAGGTTACATTGCACATCATATGGAATCTAGAGCAATCCTAAGCCTGAGACCTTGAAAAGCGCAAAATCACCCAAAAATGCATTCAGGTTGCATTGCACATCATATGGAATCTAGAGTAATCCTAAGCCTGAGCTAAGCTTAGGAAGCGCAAAATCACCCGAAAATGCATTCAGGTTACATTGCACATCATATGGAATCTAGAGCAATCCTAAGCCTGAGCTAAGCTTAGGAAGCGCAAAATCACCCGAAAATGCATTCAGGTTACATTGCACATCATATGAAATCTAGAGCAATCCTAAGCCTGAGCTAAGCTTAGGAAGCGCAAAATCACCCGAAAATGCATTCAGGTTACGTTGCACATCATATGGAATCTAGAGTAATCCTAAGCCTGGGCTAAGCTTAGGAAGCGCAAAATCACCCGAAAATGCATTCAGGTTACGTTGCACATCATATGGAATCTAGAGCAATCCTAAGCCTGAGCTAAGCTTAGGAAGCGCAAAATCACCCGAAAATGCATTCAGGTTACATTGCACATCATATGGAATCTAGAGTAATCCTAAGCCTGAGAACTTGAAAAGCGCAAAATCACCCAAAAATGCATTCAGGTTACGTTGCACATCATATGGAATCTAGAGTAATCCTAAGCCTGGGCTAAGCTTAGGAAGCGCAAAATCACCCGAAAATGCATTCAGGTTACATTGCACATCATATGAAATCTAGAGCAATCCTAAGCCTGAGCTAAGCTTAGGAAGCGCAAAATCACCCGAAAATGCATTCAGGTTACGTTGCACATCATATGGAATCTAGAGTAATCCTAAGCCTGAGCTAAGCTTAGGAAGCGCAAAATCACCCGAAAATGCATTCAGGTTACGTTGCACATCATATGGAATCTAGAGTAATCCTAAGCCTGGGCTAAGCTTAGGAAGCGCAAAATCACCCGAAAATGCATTCAGGTTACATTGCACATCATATGGAATCTAGAGCAATCCTAAGCCTGAGCTAAGCTTAGGAAGCGCAAAATCACCCGAAAATGCATTCAGGTTACATTGCACATCATATGGAATCTAGAGTAATCCTAAGCCTGAGAACATGAAAAGCGCAAAATCACCCAAAAATGCATTCAGGTTACGTTGCACATCGTATGGAATCTAGAGCAATCCTAAGCCTGAGAACTTAAAAAGCGCAAAATCACCCGAAAATGCATTCAGGTTACATTGCACATCATATGGAATCTAGAGTAATCCTAAGCCTGGGCTAAGCTTAGGAAGCGCAAAATCATCCGAAAATGCATTCAGGTTACGTTGCACATCATATGGAATCTAGAGTAATCCTAAGCCTGAGCTAAGCTTAGGAAGCGCAAAATCACCCGAAAATGCATTCAGGTTACATTGCACATCATATGGAATCTAGAGTAATCCTAAGCCTGAGAACTTGAAAAGCGCAAAATCACCCAAAAATGCATTCAGGTTACATTGCACATCATATGAAATCTAGAGCAATCCTAAGCCTGAGAACTTGAAAAGCGCAAAATCACCCAAAAATGCATTCAGGTTACGTTGCACATCATATGGAATCTAGAGTAATCCTAAGCCTGGGCTAAGCTTAGGAAGCGCAAAATCACCCGAAAATGCATTCAGGTTACATTGCACATCATATGAAATCTAGAGCAATCCTAAGCCTGAGCTAAGCTTAGGAAGCGCAAAATCACCCGAAAATGCATTCAGGTTACGTTGCACATCATATGGAATCTAGAGTAATCCTAAGCCTGAGCTAAGCTTAGGAAGCGCAAAATCACCCGAAAATGCATTCAGGTTACGTTGCACATCATATGGAATCTAGAGCAATCCTAAGCCTGAGCTAAGCTTAGGAAGCGCAAAATCACCCGAAAATGCATTCAGGTTACGTTGCACATCATATGGAATCTAGAGTAATCCTAAGCCTGAGCTAAGCTTAGGAAGCGCAAAATCATCCGAAAATGCATTCAGGTTACATTACACATCATATGGAATCTAGAGTAATCCTAAGCCTGAGCTAAGCTTAAGAAGCGCAAAATCATCCGAAAATGCATTCAGGTTACGTTGCACATCATATGGAATCTAGAGTAATCCTAAGCCTGGGCTAAGCTTAGGAAGCGCAAAATCACCCGAAAATGCATTCAGGTTACGTTGCACATCATATGGAATCTAGAGCAATCCTAAGCCTGAGCTAAGCTTAGGAAGCGCAAAATCACCCGAAAATGCATTCAGGTTACATTGCACATCATATGAAATCTAGAGTAATCCTAAGCCTGAGCTAAGCTTAGGAAGCGCAAAATCACCCGAAAATGCATTCAGGTTACGTTGCACATCATATGGAATCTAGAGTAATCCTAAGCCTGAGCTAAGCTTAGGAAGCGCAAAATCATCCGAAAATGCATTCAGGTTACATTACACATCATATGGAATCTAGAGTAATCCTAAGCCTGAGCTAAGCTTAAGAAGCGCAAAATCACCCGAAAATGCATTCAGGTTACGTTGCACATCATATGGAATCTAGAGTAATCCTAAGCCTGAGCTAAGCTTAGGAAGCGCAAAATCATCCGAAAATGCATTCAGGTTACATTGCACATCATATGGAATCTAGAGTAATCCCAAGCCTGAGAACTTGAAAAGCGCAAAATCACCCAAAAATGCATTCAGGTTACATTGCACATCATATGAAATCTAGAGCAATCCTAAGCCTGAGAACTTGAAAAGCGCAAAATCACCCAAAAATGCATTCAGGTTACATTGCACATCATATGGAATCTAGAGTAATCCTAAGCCTGGGCTAAGCTTAGGAAGCGCAAAATCACCCGAAAATGCATTCAGGTTACATTGCACATCATATGGAATCTAGAGTAATCCTAAGCCTGAGAACTTGAAAAGCGCAAAATCACCCAAAAATGCATTCAGGTTACATTGCACATCATATGGAATCTAGAGTAATCCTAAGCCTGAGCTAAGCTTAGGAAGCGCAAAATCACCCGAAAATGCATTCAGGTTACATTGCACATCATATGGAATCTAGAGTAATCCTAAGCCTGAGAACTTGAAAAGCGCAAAATCACCCGAAAATGCATTCAGGTTACATTGCACATCATATGGAATCTAGAGTAATCCTAAGCCTGGGCTAAGCTTAGGAAGCGCAAAATCATCCGAAAATGCATTCAGGTTACGTTGCACATCATATGAAATCTAGAGCAATCCTAAGCCTGAGCTAAGCTTAGGAAGCGCAAAATCACCCGAAAATGCATTCAGGTTACGTTGCACATCATATGGAATCTAGAGTAATCCTAAGCCTGAGCTAAGCTTAGGAAGCGCAAAATCACCCGAAAATGCATTCAGGTTACATTGCACATCATATGGAATCTAGAGTAATCCTAAGCCTGAGAACTTGAAAAGCGCAAAATCACCCAAAAATGCATTCAGGTTACATTGCACATCATATGGAATCTAGAGTAATCCTAAGCCTGGGCTAAGCTTAGGAAGCGCAAAATCACCCGAAAATGCATTCAGGTTACATTGCACATCATATGGAATCTAGAGTAATCCTAAGCCTGAGAACTTGAAAAGCGCAAAATCACCCAAAAATGCATTCAGGTTGCATTGCACATCATATGGAATCTAGAGTAATCCTAAGCCTGGGCTAAGCTTAGGAAGCGCAAAATCACCCGAAAATGCATTCAGGTTACATTGCACATCATATGGAATCTAGAGCAATCCTAAGCCTGAGCTAAGCTTAGGAAGCGCAAAATCACCCGAAAATGCATTCAGGTTACGTTGCACATCATATGGAATCTAGAGTAATCCTAAGCCTGAGCTAAGCTTAGGAAGCGCAAAATCACCCGAAAATGCATTCAGGTTACGTTGCACATCATATGGAATCTAGAGTAATCCTAAGCCTGAGCTAAGCTTAGGAAGCGCAAAATCACCCGAAAATGCATTCAGGTTACATTGCACATCATATGGAATCTAGAGTAATCCTAAGCCTGAGAACTTGAAAAGCGCAAAATCACCCAAAAATGCATTCAGGTTACATTGCACATCATATGGAATCTAGAGCAATCCTAAGCCTGAGACCTTGAAAAGCGCAAAATCACCCAAAAATGCATTCAGGTTGCATTGCACATCATATGGAATCTAGAGTAATCCTAAGCCTGGGCTAAGCTTAGGAAGCGCAAAATCACCCGAAAATGCATTCAGGTTACATTGCACATCATATGGAATCTAGAGCAATCCTAAGCCTGAGCTAAGCTTAGGAAGCGCAAAATCACCCGAAAATGCATTCAGGTTACATTGCACATCATATGAAATCTAGAGCAATCCTAAGCCTGAGCTAAGCTTAGGAAGCGCAAAATCACCCGAAAATGCATTCAGGTTACATTGCACATCATATGAAATCTAGAGCAATCCTAAGCCTGAGAACTTGAAAAGCGCAAAATCACCCAAAAATGCATTCAGGTTACATTGCACATCATATGGAATCTAGAGTAATCCTAAGCCTGGGCTAAGCTTAGGAAGCGCAAAATCACCCGAAAATGCATTCAGGTTACATTGCACATCATATGAAATCTAGAGCAATCCTAAGCCTGAGACCTTGAAAAGCGCAAAATCACCCAAAAATGCATTCAGGTTGCATTGCACATCATATGGAATCTAGAGTAATCCTAAGCCTGGGCTAAGCTTAGGAAGCGCAAAATCACCCGAAAATGCATTCAGGTTACATTGCACATCATATGGAATCTAGAGCAATCCTAAGCCTGAGACCTTGAAAAGCGCAAAATCACCCAAAAATGCATTCAGGTTGCATTGCACATCATATGGAATCTAGAGTAATCCTAAGCCTGAGCTAAGCTTAGGAAGCGCAAAATCACCCGAAAATGCATTCAGGTTACATTGCACATCATATGGAATCTAGAGCAATCCTAAGCCTGAGCTAAGCTTAGGAAGCGCAAAATCACCCGAAAATGCATTCAGGTTACATTGCACATCATATGAAATCTAGAGCAATCCTAAGCCTGAGCTAAGCTTAGGAAGCGCAAAATCACCCGAAAATGCATTCAGGTTACGTTGCACATCATATGGAATCTAGAGTAATCCTAAGCCTGGGCTAAGCTTAGGAAGCGCAAAATCACCCGAAAATGCATTCAGGTTACGTTGCACATCATATGGAATCTAGAGCAATCCTAAGCCTGAGCTAAGCTTAGGAAGCGCAAAATCACCCGAAAATGCATTCAGGTTACATTGCACATCATATGGAATCTAGAGTAATCCTAAGCCTGAGAACTTGAAAAGCGCAAAATCACCCAAAAATGCATTCAGGTTACGTTGCACATCATATGGAATCTAGAGCAATCCTAAGCCTGAGAACTTGAAAAGCGCAAAATCACCCGAAAATGCATTCAGGTTACATTGCACATCATATGAAATCTAGAGCAATCCTAAGCCTGAGCTAAGCTTAGGAAGCGCAAAATCACCCGAAAATGCATTCAGGTTACGTTGCACATCATATGGAATCTAGAGTAATCCTAAGCCTGGGCTAAGCTTAGGAAGCGCAAAATCACCCGAAAATGCATTCAGGTTACGTTGCACATCATATGGAATCTAGAGCAATCCTAAGCCTGAGCTAAGCTTAGGAAGCGCAAAATCACCCGAAAATGCATTCAGGTTACATTGCACATCATATGGAATCTAGAGTAATCCTAAGCCTGAGAACTTGAAAAGCGCAAAATCACCCAAAAATGCATTCAGGTTACGTTGCACATCATATGGAATCTAGAGCAATCCTAAGCCTGAGAACTTGAAAAGCGCAAAATCACCCGAAAATGCATTCAGGTTACATTGCACATCATATGGAATCTAGAGTAATCCTAAGCCTGAGAACTTGAAAAGCGCAAAATAACCCAAAAATGCATTCAGGTTACATTGCACATCATATGAAATCTAGAGCAATCCTAAGCCTGAGAACTTGAAAAGCGCAAAATCACCCAAAAATGCATTCAGGTTACGTTGCACATCATATGGAATCTAGAGTAATCCTAAGCCTGGGCTAAGCTTAGGAAGCGCAAAATCACCCGAAAATGCATTCAGGTTACATTGCACATCATATGGAATCTAGAGTAATCCTAAGCCTGAGAACTTGAAAAGCGCAAAATCACCCAAAAATGCATTCAGGTTACGTTGCACATCATATGGAATCTAGAGCAATCCTAAGCCTGAGAACTTGAAAAGCGCAAAATCACCCGAAAATGCATTCAGGTTACATTGCACATCATATGGAATCTAGAGTAATCCTAAGCCTGGGCTAAGCTTAGGAAGCGCAAAATCACCCGAAAATGCATTCAGGTTACGTTGCACATCATATGGAATCTAGAGTAATCCTAAGCCTGGGCTAAGCTTAGGAAGCGCAAAATCATCCGAAAATGCATTCAGGTTACGTTGCACATCATATGAAATCTAGAGCAATCCTAAGCCTGAGCTAAGCTTAGGAAGCGCAAAATCACCCGAAAATGCATTCAGGTTACGTTGCACATCATATGGAATCTAGAGTAATCCTAAGCTTGAGAACTTGAAAAGCGCAAAATCACCCAAAAATGCATTCAGGTTACATTGCACATCATATGGAATCTAGAGTAATCCTAAGCCTGAGCTAAGCTTAGGAAGCGCAAAATCACCCGAAAATGCATTCAGGTTACATTGCACATCATATGGAATCTAGAGTTATCCTAAGCTTGAGAACTTGAATAGCGCAAAATCACCCAAAAATGCATTCAGGTTACATTGCACATCATATGGAATCTAGAGTAATCCTAAGCCTGAGCTAAGCTTAGGAAGCGCAAAATCACCCGAAAATGCATTCAGGTTACGTTGCACATCATATGGAATCTAGAGTAATCCTAAGCCTGAGCTAAGCTTAGGAAGCGCAAAATCACCCGAAAATGCATTCAGGTTACGTTGCACATCATATGGAATCTAGAGTAATCCCAAGCCTGAGAACTTGAAAAGCGCAAAATCACCCAAAAATGCATTCAGGTTACGTTGCACATCATATGGAATCTAGAGTAATCCTAAGCTTGAGAACTTGAAAAGCGCAAAATCACCCAAAAATGCATTCAGGTTACATTGCACATCATATGGAATCTAGAGTAATCCTAAGCCTGAGCTAAGCTTAGGAAGCGCAAAATCACCCGAAAATGCATTCAGGTTACGTTGCACATCATATGGAATCTAGAGTAATCCTAAGCCTGGGCTAAGCTTAGGAAGCGCAAAATCATCCGAAAATGCATTCAGGTTACGTTGCACATCATATGAAATCTAGAGCAATCCTAAGCCTGAGCTAAGCTTAGGAAGCGCAAAATCACCCGAAAATGCATTCAGGTTACGTTGCACATCATATGGAATCTAGAGTAATCCTAAGCTTGAGAACTTGAAAAGCGCAAAATCACCCAAAAATGCATTCAGGTTACATTGCACATCATATGGAATCTAGAGTAATCCTAAGCCTGGGCTAAGCTTAGGAAGCGCAAAATCATCCGAAAATGCATTCAGGTTACGTTGCACATCATATGAAATCTAGAGCAATCCTAAGCCTGAGCTAAGCTTAGGAAGCGCAAAATCACCCGAAAATGCATTCAGGTTACGTTGCACATCATATGGAATCTAGAGTAATCCTAAGCTTGAGAACTTGAAAAGCGCAAAATCACCCAAAAATGCATTCAGGTTACATTGCACATCATATGGAATCTAGAGTAATCCTAAGCCTGAGCTAAGCTTAGGAAGCGCAAAATCACCCGAAAATGCATTCAGGTTACATTGCACATCATATGGAATCTAGAGTTATCCTAAGCTTGAGAACTTGAATAGCGCAAAATCACCCAAAAATGCATTCAGGTTACATTGCACATCATATGGAATCTAGAGTAATCCTAAGCCTGAGCTAAGCTTAGGAAGCGCAAAATCACCCGAAAATGCATTCAGGTTACGTTGCACATCATATGGAATCTAGAGTAATCCTAAGCCTGAGCTAAGCTTAGGAAGCGCAAAATCACCCGAAAATGCATTCAGGTTACGTTGCACATCATATGGAATCTAGAGTAATCCTAAGCCTGAGCTAAGCTTAGGAAGCGCAAAATCACCCGAAAATGCATTCAGGTTACGTTGCACATCATATGGAATCTAGAGTAATCCCAAGCCTGAGAACTTGAAAAGCGCAAAATCACCCAAAAATGCATTCAGGTTACATTGCACATCATATGGAATCTAGAGCAATCCTAAGCCTGAGCTAAGCTTAGGAAGCGCAAAATCACCCGAAAATGCATTCAGGTTACATTGCACATCATATGGAATCTAGAGCAATCCTAAGCCTGAGCTAAGCTTAGGAAGCGCAAAATCACCCGAAAATGCATTCAGGTTACATTGCACATCATATGAAATCTAGAGCAATCCTAAGCCTGAGCTAAGCTTAGGAAGCGCAAAATCACCCGAAAATGCATTCAGGTTACGTTGCACATCATATGGAATCTAGAGTAATCCTAAGCCTGGGCTAAGCTTAGGAAGCGCAAAATCACCCGAAAATGCATTCAGGTTACGTTGCACATCATATGGAATCTAGAGCAATCCTAAGCCTGAGCTAAGCTTAGGAAGCGCAAAATCACCCGAAAATGCATTCAGGTTACATTGCACATCATATGGAATCTAGAGTAATCCTAAGCCTGAGAACTTGAAAAGCGCAAAATCACCCAAAAATGCATTCAGGTTACGTTGCACATCATATGGAATCTAGAGCAATCCTAAGCCTGAGAACTTGAAAAGCGCAAAATCACCCGAAAATGCATTCAGGTTACATTGCACATCATATGGAATCTAGAGTAATCCTAAGCCTGGGCTAAGCTTAGGAAGCGCAAAATCATCCGAAAATGCATTCAGGTTACGTTGCACATCATATGAAATCTAGAGCAATCCTAAGCCTGAGCTAAGCTTAGGAAGCGCAAAATCACCCGAAAATGCATTCAGGTTACGTTGCACATCATATGAAATCTAGAGCAATCCTAAGCCTGAGCTAAGCTTAGGAAGCGCAAAATCACCCGAAAATGCATTCAGGTTACATTGCACATCATATGGAATCTAGAGTAATCCTAAGCCTGAGAACTTGAAAAGCGCAAAATAACCCAAAAATGCATTCAGGTTACATTGCACATCATATGAAATCTAGAGCAATCCTAAGCCTGAGAACTTGAAAAGCGCAAAATCACCCAAAAATGCATTCAGGTTACGTTGCACATCATATGGAATCTAGAGTAATCCTAAGCCTGGGCTAAGCTTAGGAAGCGCAAAATCACCCGAAAATGCATTCAGGTTACATTGCACATCATATGGAATCTAGAGTAATCCTAAGCCTGAGAACTTGAAAAGCGCAAAATCACCCAAAAATGCATTCAGGTTACGTTGCACATCATATGGAATCTAGAGCAATCCTAAGCCTGAGAACTTGAAAAGCGCAAAATCACCCGAAAATGCATTCAGGTTACATTGCACATCATATGGAATCTAGAGTAATCCTAAGCCTGGGCTAAGCTTAGGAAGCGCAAAATCACCCGAAAATGCATTCAGGTTACGTTGCACTGTGAACTGTTCTAACAGTGCGCGCCCATTGTGTTTGTGCCTCTGTAGCAGCCCTGCCTTCATTGCTTTGACGGCCTGACTTAGGAGTGACAGAGCAACCGCCTGTCACCATCGTGAGTAGATGATAAGCCAAAAAACAACACATTGCGTAGATAATATCTAGTGAAATATTACTATCTAAAGTTATTCTATAAAGTTAATTTGTTAAATCCTACTTTGATCCTAAACTATATTTGATCCTAAGGACAAGTGAAATCAGGTATATGAACTATTTTATGTATACATGCCTTAATCTAATGGATATTTCCTAAACTAGTGCCTAATACTACAGTGCAAGTACCCTTCGGTTCGCAGAGTGCATAACCTATGATTCCTAAAGCTAAACCGAAACGCTACTAGGAATATATACACCACCCAAGACCCTCCGGATTACACTAGGGGAACTAAACGTAAGTTAAATTTACTTATATGAAATGCGCTATGCGAATTATGTTACAAACAGAAACTTATATCTACATTATGCTACAAAGTTATATGTTTAATTACCAATCATTCCTGAATTGTAAACTTAAAATTACACCCTCCTTCCTCTCATCCTCATTATTATGCAGGAATTTATTAATCTTCCGAATAAAGAGCCGTGGATTGTTCATTGCTCCGAAGATTAATTTAACGGAAAGAGACCCCCTTTCAGTCTGGGTGACTAATTGTTGAAACGAACTTCGACAAATTAATAAATTCGTTTAAACGAACGATGTCTGGTCGTAAAAGTGGGAAAGATGGCAAAAGCGGTTCGAAGGGCGCACGGTCGAAAGAAAAGCAGTCAGAAGTGGTCTATGTCAGTGGTGGTGGTAATATAGTGGTGGTGGTCACGGACGAAGAAAAGGATCTGGCAGGAGTTCAAAAGGATGACCAAGTCGCAGAACAGAGCTGTACGTTCTGCCAGGAGGAAGACAACGACAATATGGTGCAGTGCGACAAGTGCGATAGATGGATCCATTTTGCGTGTGTCGGCGTCACAGAAGAAATCGCAGATAGGAGCTGGAGTTGTCCCAAATGCGTTGCTGCAACCGGGGTCCAGCAGCCTTCTTCTTCTACTACAAATCGCCCTCCAGCTGGATCGTCAACTTGCGCTGAACAACAGAAGTCAGTCACTTCCAAGCAGTTTATCTCCAAACGTACACCTGGACCTGGAACCAGCGGACATGAACGTGGCAATACGGTATCGGAGCCGGCGAGAAAACTGGTTCCTAGCAACCGGGTCGCTCATCGCGGTAAATCCACCGCTTCGCAGGCATCTTCGTCATCACGCAGATCCATCCTACACTTACAGCTACAGCGGCTCGAGGAAGAGCGGGAATATGAAAAGGTACAAGCAGAGAAGCACCGTGCCTATCTGGACAGGAAGTACGAATTATTGGAGCAGATGCACAGTCGAACCGGATCTGAGTGCAGTGAATCCGAAGATCGTGTTAGACAGTGGGTTCAAGATACCAACAATATCCGCGTAGAAGATGCATTGGATCCTCAGAGCGCGGAAGTCTTTGATCCGCAGAGGCATTCGACACAGAACTACTCTGGTAGGGCTCAAGTTGGTTCTTCTCCATTGGTGGACCGGTCCTGTAGAAACCAGAACCGAATTGAAGAAGTACATGAGCGATGCGATCGTCGCCGGGAACCTCCCGTCCAACCTTCGTCGATTGGCAGGAGTTTTGTGGAACCATATGGACAACGAAGTCAGCAGCAAAGAAGGACTTTTCGAGAAGCAGATTTTCAATCTGGGAACCATGAAGAAGATTTCGAGCCCTGTTCGTTTTCCCGTCAGCAATTGGCAGCTCGTCAAGGGATTTCTAAAGATTTACCCAAGTTTTCCGGAGAGTTCGAGGAATGGCCAGTGTTCATGTCAATGTTCAACAGCACTACGAACATGTGCGGCTTTACGAATGAGGAGAACCTTATCCGGCTCCAGAAGTCTTTGGAAGGGAAGGCGTATGAAACGGCGCGGAGCCTACTAATGCATCCGTCGAACGTTCCGGCGATTATGCGTACTCTAAAAATGAGATTCGGTCAACCTGAAGCTGTTGTTCACTCCCTGATTCAGAAGGTGAAGGCCCTTCCAGCGATTCGGGAGGAACGTCTGGAGACGTTAGTGGAGTTCGCAGTTAACGTTCAAAATTTTTGCGCCACGGTAGACGCGTACGAACTGGAGGACTATATGTATAATGTGTCTCTGCTACATCAGCTGGTAAATAAGCTCCCGGCCACGTTGAAACTAGATTGGGCCAGGCATCGACAAAACCTCCAGCGGGTCAACTTGGCGACCTTTGGGAATTGGGTATATTCGTTGGCCGAAGCAGCTAGCACCGTCGTTATTCCGGTCGATTCAAAGGAGTCGAAGCCAACGCGAAACGAAGGACGAGGAAACAAGAAGCCGAACGCATATGTAAACGCACACTCTGAGACTGTATCAGAATCCAGTCATCATCTAAAAACCGTAGACTCCGATGGAGACCAGGGAGAACACAGTCGGGCACTAGACTCAAAACCACCGGCTCCCGGTTCAGTGGGGTGTGTGGTGTGCAAAGGAGGATGCCAAAACGCCTCCAAGTGCAAGCAGTTTCTGGAGCTGTCCCGCGAATGCAGGTGGGCAATTGTAAGAGAATTTAAACTCTGCCGAAATTGTCTACGTCGGCATAAAGGAGGATGCGACGCAAAACCGTGCGGGCGAAATGGATGCACATACAAACACCACGAGCTGCTCCATAGGGATCAGAACATCCAACAACTCTCTGGCCAAACCACACAAGAGTCATCTACGTCTCGAGCACAGGTATCCATGCAACCAGAATCTGCGGCACAGATACCAACGCACGACTGCAATACGCATCAAGCGAGGTCAAATGCAGTCCTATTCCGCTACCTACCCGTGATACTCAGCGGACCTCAAGGCTCCATCCACACATACGCGTTCTTGGATGAGGGATCGCATCTAAGTTTGATAGATCAAGAACTGGCGGACCAGCTCAAATTAAAAGGTGCAACGATGCCGCTGTGCCTTCGCTGGACAGGAGGAACACAGCGATGCGAAAATGATTCGCAATCGGTTACCTTGGAGATTTCAGGAACGAGCAAGGCAGCAAAGAAATTTCAACTAGCCGGAGTGAGAACAGTCGAACACCTGTTGCTTCCATATCAGACACTAAACGTGGAAGAAATGGGTCATCAATACCCACATCTTAACGGACTTCCCATTGATTCCTATTACGACGTCCGACCAAGAATCCTGATCGGAATGAAGCACGTGCAATTCAGCCTTGTTTTGAAGAGCCGAGAAGGAAACATTGGGGAACCAGTAGCTGTTAAGACACGGTTAGGCTGGACAGTATGCGGTGGAGAAAACGAGGAAAGCGACGACGTAGGGAACCTAGTCCACTATACTTTTCACGTGTGTTCGTGTGAGCAGACAAAAGATGACGAACTGCATCAGACGGTGAAGAAGCACTTTGCCCTAGAAAGCCTCGGTATCACAAAACCGGACAAACTTCTCATCTCCACCGAAGATCAACGGGCTCAAGATTTGTTGAAGCAACTGACTTTCTACGATGGGGAACGATACACGACTGGACTGCTGTGGCGTCACAACAACGTCCGTCTACCAGACAACTACAGTATGGCTTTGCGAAGACACCAGTGTTTGGAAAGGCGCCTTGCCAAGGATCCAGGACTAGCAGAGATACTGCATGGAATGATTACGGACTACGTCGCCAAAGGATATGCCCGAATGCTTTCGGAAGACGAACTAAATCGACAGTTTTCTAAAGTGTGGTACCTTCCAGTTTTCCCGGTCATAAACCCGAACAAGCCAGGCAAGGTGAGGCTGGTTTGGGACTGTGCTGCTTGCTCCTTTGGCGTCTCGTTGAATTCAGCGCTACTAAAGGGTCCCGATCAACTTTGTTCGCTGTTGTATATACTGCTGCAATTTCGAGAGAACAGAGTGGGCCTTACAGGTGATATACGTGAAATGTTCCACCAAGTGCGAATTCAGGACGCAGATCAGCAATGCCAACGCTTTCTGTGGTGGAACGAAAAGGGGGAAATCGTGATCTATGTGATGCAAGTCATGATGTTCGGAGCCTGCTGCTCGCCTAGCTGTGCGCAATATGTTAAAAATATCAATGCGGAGCGCCATGCTGAAGACTATCCGAAGGCTTCCGAAGTGATCCAGAAGAAACACTACGTGGATGATATGCTCGTCAGCCTAAACTCCGAAGAAGATGCTGTAAGAACAGCTAAAGAAGTGAAATACGTCCATCAGCAAGGAGGGTTTGAGATCCGCAATTGGATCAGTAACTCACCAGCAGTTCTGGAGGCTCTCAATGAAAATGGATTCAACGAGAAGGACATGGATTTATCCCCAGAAATCAGCACCGAGAAAGTCTTGGGCATGTGGTGGTGTACTGTTTCAGATACCTTCACCTACAAGATTGGATGGAAACGATACGACCGCGCTCTTATGGAGGGTCACAGGCGTCCTACAAAGCGGGAAGTTCTACGAGTGCTCATGTCAATCTTTGACCCTCTTGGCCTCATCGCTCACTTTCTCATGTTCTTGAAAGTGTTGCTGCAGAAAGTGTGGCGCTCTGGCGTGCAATGGGATGAGGAGATAACCGATGACGCATTTACAAAGTGGCAGCACTGGTTAAAGTTATTGCCGCAAGTAGAACAAGTTCGAGTTCCCAGATGTTATAGATCACTGATTCTGAACCCTGAAGATGAAGCAGAGCTCCACATTTTCGCTGATGCCAGTGAAGGCGGAATGTCCGCCGTCGCCTTTCTGCGCTTTGTCAAGAACCAGACCATCGAGTGTAGAATCGTTGCAGCAAAGACTAGGGTCGCACCTTTGAAGTTCGTGTCCATTCCCCGACTGGAGCTACAGGCTGCTGTAGTTGGCGCTAGGCTAGCTCACACGATAGCGGACGCCCTGTCTTTGAAAATATCTAGGAAGTATTATTGGACCGATTCTCGTGACGTACTTTGTTGGCTAAATGCGGATCATCGCCGATACACGCAATTTGTTGCATTCCGTGTCAGCGAAATTCTGGAGACAACCGAGGCAAATGAGTGGCGCTGGGTACCATCTAAAATGAATGTTGCAGACGACGGTACCAAGTGGGGCTCCCGGCCCGATCTTACACCCGATAGCAGATGGTTCGTAGGCCCAGAATTCTTAAGGCAACAAGAGATGGACTGGCCCCAGCAACCTACTGAAAACCGCTCTACAGAGGAGGAACTTCGTCCCAGTTTCCTTGCCTGTCACGTTCCCTGCGAACCGCTTGTGAATCCAAGAAACTTTTCTAACTGGAAGCGTATGCTAAATGCCACTGCCTTTGTCATCCGATTCCCAAGTAACTGTCGCTGCAAACTCCTCAAAAAGCCAACTATCAGTGGGCCCGCCACGAAGGATGAACTAGTTTCTGCTGAAGCTCACCTTCTGCGCTCAGCTCAACGCGATGGGTATCCAGAAGAGATTGCCATCTTGGAGAAATCACAGCCATCTCCCGGTAACTCTAGAACAATACCGAAGCAAAGCAGCTTGTATCAGTTAACGCCATGGTTAGATAGCAGAGGATTGATGCGAATGCGGACAAGAATTGCAGCTTGTCAATACGCCACGGAAGATCTAAAGAAACCAATCATCCTACAACGTGACCACCCCACCACAAGCTTAATAATTGCGCACTACCACCAAAAATTCCATCATCAAAATCATGAAGCAGTGCTCAACGAACTCCGACAGAAATTCTACATTCCACGCATCCGTGCTGCCTATGCCAAAGTAAAGAAGAATTGCCAAAAATGTAAAAACGATCATGTAAATCCACGACCACCAATTATGGCTGATCTTCCGTCAGCACGTCTTGCAGCGTATTCGCCACCCTTCACACATACAGGAATTGATTTCTTTGGACCGTACGAAGTAACCGTTGGTAGGCGCACTGAAAAACGGTGGGGAATGCTCGCAACGTGTTTGACAATCCGGGCAATCCATATCGAACTGGTTCCTTCTTTGAGCACAGGCTCCTGCATAATGGCTATCAGAAATTTCATGGCGCGCCGCGGTACGCCCAGTGTTATATATAGCGACAGGGGAACCAACTTCATTGGGGCATCCCGACAGATGAAAGAGGCCGCTGCAGCAGTTAACGTGGACGATATAATGAGGGAGTTCACTTCTGTCGATACAACATGGTCGTTCAACCCACCTCTTGCGCCACACATGGGAGGTAGTTGGGAGCGACTAATAGGAAGTGTAAAGCGAAACCTTCAAAAGATCAACCCTCCCAGAAACCCAACCGATGAAGTCCTGCGCAACGTTCTGATCGAAGTTGAAAATACCATAAACTCTAGACCGCTAACCCATGTCCCAGTCGATGATGACAGCGCCCCAGCCTTGACACCGAACCATTTTCTTCTTGGTTCCTCAAACGGAATCAAGCCCTATACTACTTTCGACGACAACAATAGTGCTCTCCGCCAAAACATCCTAGCCTCCCAGGTGCTAGCCAACACGTTCTGGAAGCGTTGGCTGAATGACTATCTGCCAGAAATCACCAAACGGTCGAAATGGTTTTGTAAAACCGCTCCAGTAGCCGTTGGAGACGTGGTAGTTATCGCCGACCCTCGGCTACCTCGCAATTGCTGGCCTAAGGGAAAGGTCATCGAAACTCATCCGGGCAAAGATGGAGAAGTTCGCTCGGCTACGGTACGTACATCTACCGGAGTCTATGTTCGAGCGGTCACCAAACTGGCAGTTCTGGACGTAAGGCGCGAAGGAAGTAAGCCAGCCTGAAGACTGGCGTACCCGGGGGGAGTGTGAACTGTTCTAACAGTGCGCGCCCATTGTGTTTGTGCCTCTGTAGCAGCCCTGCCTTCATTGCTTTGACGGCCTGACTTAGGAGTGACAGAGCAACCGCCTGTCACCATCGTGAGTAGATGATAAGCCAAAAAACAACACATTGCGTAGATAATATCTAGTGAAATATTACTATCTAAAGTTATTCTATAAAGTTAATTTGTTAAATCCTACTTTGATCCTAAACTATATTTGATCCTAAGGACAAGTGAAATCAGGTATATGAACTATTTTATGTATACATGCCTTAATCTAATGGATATTTCCTAAACTAGTGCCTAATACTACAGTGCAAGTACCCTTCGGTTCGCAGAGTGCATAACCTATGATTCCTAAAGCTAAACCGAAACGCTACTAGGAATATATACACCACCCAAGACCCTCCGGATTACACTAGGGGAACTAAACGTAAGTTAAATTTACTTATATGAAATGCGCTATGCGAATTATGTTACAAACAGAAACTTATATCTACATTATGCTACAAAGTTATATGTTTAATTACCAATCATTCCTGAATTGTAAACTTAAAATTACACCCTCCTTCCTCTCATCCTCATTATTATGCAGGAATTTATTAATCTTCCGAATAAAGAGCCGTGGATTGTTCATTGCTCCGAAGATTAATTTAACGGAAAGAGACCCCCTTTCAGTCTGGGTGACTAATTGTTGAAACGAACTTCGACATGCACATCATATGAAATCTAGAGCAATCCTAAGCCTGAGCTAAGCTTAGGAAGCGCAAAATCACCCGAAAATGCATTCAGGTTACGTTGCACATCATACGGAATCTAGAGTAATCCTAAGCCTGGGCTAAGCTTAGGAAGCGCAAAATCATCCGAAAATGCATTCAGGTTACGTTGCACATCATATGAAATCTAGAGCAATCCTAAGCCTGAGCTAAGCTTAGGAAGCGCAAAATCACCCGAAAATGCATTCAGGTTACGTTGCACATCATATGGAATCTAGAGTAATCCTAAGCTTGAGAACTTGAAAAGCGCAAAATCACCCAAAAATGCATTCAGGTTACATTGCACATCATATGGAATCTAGAGTAATCCTAAGCCTGAGCTAAGCTTAGGAAGCGCAAAATCACCCGAAAATGCATTCAGGTTACATTGCACATCATATGGAATCTAGAGTTATCCTAAGCTTGAGAACTTGAATAGCGCAAAATCACCCAAAAATGCATTCAGGTTACATTGCACATCATATGGAATCTAGAGTAATCCTAAGCCTGAGCTAAGCTTAGGAAGCGCAAAATCACCCGAAAATGCATTCAGGTTACGTTGCACATCATATGGAATCTAGAGTAATCCTAAGCCTGAGCTAAGCTTAGGAAGCGCAAAATCACCCGAAAATGCATTCAGGTTACGTTGCACATCATATGGAATCTAGAGTAATCCCAAGCCTGAGAACTTGAAAAGCGCAAAATCACCCAAAAATGCATTCAGGTTACATTGCACATCATATGAAATCTAGAGCAATCCTAAGCCTGAGAACTTGAAAAGCGCAAAATCACCCAAAAATGCATTCAGGTTACATTGCACATCATATGGAATCTAGAGTAATCCTAAGCCTGAGAACTTGAAAAGCGCAAAATCACCCAAAAATGCATTCAGGTTACATTGCACATCATATGGAATCTAGAGTAATCCTAAGCCTGAGCTAAGCTTAGGAAGCGCAAAATCACCCGAAAATGCATTCAGGTTACATTGCACATCATATGGAATCTAGAGTAATCCTAAGCCTGAGAACTTGAAAAGCGCAAAATCACCCGAAAATGCATTCAGGTTACATTGCACATCATATGGAATCTAGAGTAATCCTAAGCCTGGGCTAAGCTTAGGAAGCGCAAAATCATCCGAAAATGCATTCAGGTTACGTTGCACATCATATGAAATCTAGAGCAATCCTAAGCCTGAGCTAAGCTTAGGAAGCGCAAAATCACCCGAAAATGCATTCAGGTTACGTTGCACATCATATGGAATCTAGAGTAATCCTAAGCCTGAGCTAAGCTCAGGAAGCGCAAAATCACCCGAAAATGCATTCAGGTTACGTTGCACATCATATGAAATCTAGAGCAATCCTAAGCCTGAGCTAAGCTTAGGAAGCGCAAAATCACCCGAAAATGCATTCAGGTTACATTGCACATCATATGGAATCTAGAGTAATCCTAAGCCTGGGCTAAGCTTAGGAAGCGCAAAATCATCCGAAAATGCATTCAGGTTACGTTGCACATCATATGAAATCTAGAGCAATCCTAAGCCTGAGCTAAGCTTAGGAAGCGCAAAATCACCCGAAAATGCATTCAGGTTACATTGCACATCATATGGAATCTAGAGTAATCCTAAGCCTGAGAACTTGAAAAGCGCAAAATCACCCAAAAATGCATTCAGGTTACATTGCACATCATATGGAATCTAGAGCAATCCTAAGCCTGAGCTAAGCTTAGGAAGCGCAAAATCACCCGAAAATGCATTCAGGTTACATTGCACATCATATGGAATCTAGAGTAATCCTAAGCCTGAGCTAAGCTTAGGAAGCGCAAAATCACCCGAAAATGCATTCAGGTTACGTTGCACATCATATGGAATCTAGAGTAATCCTAAGCCTGAGCTAAGCTTAGGAAGCGCAAAATCACCCGAAAATGCATTCAGGTTACATTGCACATCATATGGAATCTAGAGTAATCCTAAGCCTGAGAACTTGAAAAGCGCAAAATCACCCAAAAATGCATTCAGGTTACATTGCACATCATATGGAATCTAGAGCAATCCTAAGCCTGAGACCTTGAAAAGCGCAAAATCACCCAAAAATGCATTCAGGTTGCATTGCACATCATATGGAATCTAGAGTAATCCTAAGCCTGGGCTAAGCTTAGGAAGCGCAAAATCACCCGAAAATGCATTCAGGTTACGTTGCACATCATATGGAATCTAGAGTAATCCTAAGCCTGAGAACTTGAAAAGCGCAAAATCACCCAAAAATGCATTCAGGTTACATTGCACATCATATGGAATCTAGAGCAATCCTAAGCCTGAGACCTTGAAAAGCGCAAAATCACCCAAAAATGCATTCAGGTTGCATTGCACATCATATGGAATCTAGAGTAATCCTAAGCCTGGGCTAAGCTTAGGAAGCGCAAAATCACCCGAAAATGCATTCAGGTTACGTTGCACATCATATGGAATCTAGAGTAATCCTAAGCCTGAGAACTTGAAAAGCGCAAAATCACCCGAAAATGCATTCAGGTTACATTGCACATCATATGGAATCTAGAGTAATCCTAAGCCTGAGAACTTGAAAAGCGCAAAATCACCCAAAAATGCATTCAGGTTACATTGCACATCATATGGAATCTAGAGCAATCCTAAGCCTGAGACCTTGAAAAGCGCAAAATCACCCAAAAATGCATTCAGGTTGCATTGCACATCATATGGAATCTAGAGTAATCCTAAGCCTGGGCTAAGCTTAGGAAGCGCAAAATCACCCGAAAATGCATTCAGGTTACGTTGCACATCATATGGAATCTAGAGTAATCCTAAGCCTGAGAACTTGAAAAGCGCAAAATCACCCAAAAATGCATTCAGGTTACATTGCACATCATATGGAATCTAGAGCAATCCTAAGCCTGAGACCTTGAAAAGCGCAAAATCACCCAAAAATGCATTCAGGTTGCATTGCACATCATATGGAATCTAGAGTAATCCTAAGCCTGGGCTAAGCTTAGGAAGCGCAAAATCACCCGAAAATGCATTCAGGTTACGTTGCACATCATATGGAATCTAGAGTAATCCTAAGCCTGAGAACTTGAAAAGCGCAAAATCACCCGAAAATGCATTCAGGTTACATTGCACATCATATGGAATCTAGAGTAATCCTAAGCCTGAGAACTTGAAAAGCGCAAAATCACCCAAAAATGCATTCAGGTTACATTGCACATCATATGGAATCTAGAGTAATCCTAAGCCTGAGAACTTGAAAAGCGCAAAATCACCCAAAAATGCATTCAGGTTACATTGCACATCATATGGAATCTAGAGTAATCCTAAGCCTGAGAACTTGAAAAGCGCAAAATCACCCGAAAATGCATTCAGGTTACATTGCACATCATATGGAATCTAGAGTAATCCTAAGCCTGAGAACTTGAAAAGCGCAAAATCACCCAAAAATGCATTCAGGTTACATTGCACATCATATGGAATCTAGAGTAATCCTAAGCCTGAGAACTTGAAAAGCGCAAAATCACCCAAAAATGCATTCAGGTTGCATTGCACATCATATGGAATCTAGAGTAATCCTAAGCCTGGGCTAAGCTTAGGAAGCGCAAAATCACCCGAAAATGCATTCAGGTTACATTGCACATCATATGGAATCTAGAGCAATCCTAAGCCTGAGCTAAGCTTAGGAAGCGCAAAATCACCCGAAAATGCATTCAGGTTACATTGCACATCATATGAAATCTAGAGCAATCCTAAGCCTGAGCTAAGCTTAGGAAGCGCAAAATTACCCGAAAATGCATTCAGGTTACATTGCACATCATATGAAATCTAGAGCAATCCTAAGCCTGAGCTAAGCTTAGGAAGCGCAAAATCACCCGAAAATGCATTCAGGTTACATTGCACATCATATGAAATCTAGAGCAATCCTAAGCCTGAGCTAAGCTTAGGAAGCGCAAAATCACCCGAAAATGCATTCAGGTTACATTGCACATCATATGGAATCTAGAGTAATCCTAAGCCTGAGAACTTGAAAAGCGCAAAATCACCCGAAAATGCATTCAGGTTACATTGCACATCATATGGAATCTAGAGTAATCCTAAGCCTGGGCTAAGCTTAGGAAGCGCAAAATCATCCGAAAATGCATTCAGGTTACGTTGCACATCATATGAAATCTAGAGCAATCCTAAGCCTGAGCTAAGCTTAGGAAGCGCAAAATCACCCGAAAATGCATTCAGGTTACATTGCACATCATATGAAATCTAGAGCAATCCTAAGCCTGAGCTAAGCTTAGGAAGCGCAAAATCACCCGAAAATGCATTCAGGTTACATTGCACATCATATGGAATCTAGAGTAATCCTAAGCCTGAGAACTTGAAAAGCGCAAAATCACCCAAAAATGCATTCAGGTTACATTGCACATCATATGAAATCTAGAGCAATCCTAAGCCTGAGAACTTGAAAAGCGCAAAATCACCCAAAAATGCATTCAGGTAACATTGCACATCATATGGAATCTAGAGTAATCCTAAGCCTGGGCTAAGCTTAGGAAGCGCAAAATCACCCGAAAATGCATTCAGGATACATTGCACATCATATGGAATCTAGAGCAATCCTAAGCCTGAGACCTTGAAAAGCGCAAAATCACCCAAAAATGCATTCAGGTTGCATTGCACATCATATGGAATCTAGAGCAATCCTAAGCCTGAGAACTTGAAAAGCGCAAAATCACCCGAAAATGCATTCAGGTTACGTTGCACATCATATGGAATCTAGAGCAATCCTAAGCCTGAGAACTTGAAAAGCGTAAAATCACCCGAAAATGCATTCAGGTTACGTTGCACATCATATGGAATCTAGAGCAATCCTAAGCCTGAGCTAAGCTTAGGAAGCGCAAAATCACCCGAAAATGCATTCAGGTTACATTGCACATCATATGGAATCTAGAGTAATCCTAAGCCTGAGAACTTGAAAAGCGCAAAATCACCCAAAAATGCATTCAGGTTACGTTGCACATCATATGGAATCTAGAGCAATCCTAAGCCTGAGCTAAGCTTAGGAAGCGCAAAATCACCCGAAAATGCATTCAGGTTACGTTGCACATCATATGGAATCTAGAGTAATCCTAAGCCTGAGCTAAGCTTAGGAAGCGCAAAATCACCCGAAAATGCATTCAGGTTACGTTGCACATCATATGGAATCTAGAGCAATCCTAAGCCTGAGCTAAGCTTAGGAAGCGCAAAATCACCCGAAAATGCATTCAGGTTACGTTGCACATCATATGGAATCTAGAGTAATCCTAAGCCTGGGCTAAGCTTAGGAAGCGCAAAATCATCCGAAAATGCATTCAGGTTATATTGCACATCATATGAAATCTAGAGCAATCCTAAGCCTGAGAACTTGAAAAGCGCAAAATCACCCAAAAATGCATTCAGGTTACGTTGCACATCATATGGAATCTAGAGCAATCCTAAGCCTGAGCTAAGCTTAGGAAGCGCAAAATCACCCGAAAATGCATTCAGGTTACGTTGCACATCATATGGAATCTAGAGTAATCCTAAGCCTGAGCTAAGCTTAGGAAGCGCAAAATCACCCGAAAATGCATTCAGGTTACGTTGCACATCATATGGAATCTAGAGTAATCCTAAGCCTGAGCTAAGCTTAAGAAGCGCAAAATCATCCGAAAATGCATTCAGGTTACGTTGCACATCATATGGAATCTAGAGTAATTCAAGCCTGGGCTAAGCTTAGGAAGCGCAAAATCATCCGAAAATGCATTCAGGTTATATTGCACATCATATGAAATCTAGAGCAATCCTAAGCCTGAGAACTTGAAAAGCGCAAAATCACCCAAAAATGCATTCAGGTTACGTTGCACATCATATGGAATCTAGAGCAATCCTAAGCCTGAGCTAAGCTTAGGAAGCGCAAAATCACCCGAAAATGCATTCAGGTTACGTTGCACATCATATGGAATCTAGAGTAATCCTAAGCCTGCACACTTAATTCAGATTGCCGGGATATCAGCATTTTTTCAAAATTTTGCCGAGATTCGCACAGCCGAGCAATCAGCAAACAACTATTTTGCCGGGATCTCAGCAATTTTGACAGTTCATTGCTGATAGTCGGCAATCGTTTTGCTGAGAGTCAGCTAACAAACGTCACTTTTTGCTGAGATACTAGTTAAAGATTTTGCTGAGCGGACGGCTGTGCGCGATTTTGCCGAGCCCGCAAATCTGTTTTGAGTGTGTGGGCTAAGCTTAGGAAGCGCAAAATCACCCGAAAATGCATTCAGGTTACATTGCACATCATATGGAATCTAGAGTAATCCTAAGCCTGAGAACTTGAAAAGCGCAAAATCACCCAAAAATGCATTCAGGTTATATTGCACATCATATGAAATCTAGAGCAATCCTAAGCCTGAGAACTTGAAAAGCGCAAAATCACCCAAAAATGCATTCAGGTTACATTGCACATCATATGAAATCTAGAGCAATCCTAAGCCTGAGAACTTGAAAAGCGCAAAATCACCCAAAAATGCATTCAGGTTACGTTGCACATCATATGGAATCTAGAGTAATCCTAAGCCTGGGCTAAGCTTAGGAAGCGCAAAATCACCCGAAAATGCATTCAGGTTACATTGCACATCATATGAAATCTAGAGCAATCCTAAGCCTGAGCTAAGCTTAGGAAGCGCAAAATCACCCGAAAATGCATTCAGGTTACGTTGCACATCATATGGAATCTAGAGTAATCCTAAGCCTGAGCTAAGCTTAGGAAGCGCAAAATCACCCGAAAATGCATTCAGGTTACATTGCACATCATATGAAATCTAGAGCAATCCTAAGCCTGAGCTAAGCTTAGGAAGCGCAAAATCACCCGAAAATGCATTCAGGTTACGTTGCACATCATATGGAATCTAGAGCAATCCTAAGCCTGAGCTAAGCTTAGGAAGCGCAAAATCACCCGAAAATGCATTCAGGTTACATTGCACATCATATGGAATCTAGAGTAATCCTAAGCCTGAGAACTTGAAAAGCGCAAAATCACCCAAAAATGCATTCAGGTTACGTTGCACATCATATGGAATCTAGAGCAATCCTAAGCCTGAGCTAAGCTTAGGAAGCGCAAAATCATCCGAAAATGCATTCAGGTTACATTACACATCATATGGAATCTAGAGTAATCCTAAGCCTGAGCTAAGCTTAAGAAGCGCAAAATCATCCGAAAATGCATTCAGGTTACGTTGCACATCATATGGAATCTAGAGTAATCCTATGCCTGAGCTAAGCTTAGGAAGCGCAAAATCACCCGAAAATGCATTCAGGTTACGTTGCACATCATATGGAATCTAGAGTAATCCTAAGCCTGGGCTAAGCTTAGGAAGCGCAAAATCATCCGAAAATGCATTCAGGTTATATTGCACATCATATGAAATCTAGAGCAATCCTAAGCCTGAGAACTTGAAAAGCGCAAAATCACCCAAAAATGCATTCAGGTTACGTTGCACATCATATGGAATCTAGAGCAATCCTAAGCCTGAGCTAAGCTTAGGAAGCGCAAAATCACCCGAAAATGCATTCAGGTTACGTTGCACATCATATGGAATCTAGAGTAATCCTAAGCCTGGGCTAAGCTTAGGAAGCGCAAAATCATCCGAAAATGCATTCAGGTTACGTTGCACATCATATGGAATCTAGAGTAATCCTAAGCTAGAGCTAAGCTTAGGAAGCGCAAAATCACCCGAAAATGCATTCAGGTTACATTGCGCATCATATGGCACTACCTACTTGGAATTACAGTCTCAATATGAGCTGAATGTAGTCGTGCATTGTTTGCCTTGCTCATAATACCGAATCTAGTGTACATTTTAACCTGGGATCAGGGATGACATGCTCCTCAGTGTCAGTGCAAGTGTGCACGGTTTTAATTTGAAAATGAGCTGCACTGTACACATTTTCAGTACGGAATGCCAACCCTGCCTGGGATTAGTTTGTCTCATGAAATTTAGACTTGAGTTTTGATTTCCTTCAGCATTTCGTATGAAAAAGAAGTTTAATTGTCGAGTAACAAGATTCATAAGATATCTTTTTCGAAACAGCCTTGTTATGAGATTTATCATAATACCGGTCTTAACCCGTAGACACGCTGTTGTATTTTGTACAACACGTTGAAAAAAGCCGACCACGCGGGTTACGAATGGTCAAGACATTTTTGCCTAAGTGGATGCACAAAAGTATCCCGAGAATTTTATTTGTCAAACGGAAAAAAATAACCTCAAAAATAGTTACCTACTTACAATTGGTCAACAGCAGCATAGCCTCGCATCACCCTTCAGGGGACATCCAAGAAAGTTTCCGGATTCCTCTACGTTGTCGTCGCGTCACGTTATTTCACTGCATCCGACATCTTGTGCGCGAGCAAGTAACAAAGCAATCACGGGTTGCAGGATTACACGAAACCGGAGCAGTATTTGACGACGGCGGACGGTTTGCTCGCTCGGCGCTGCTGCTATTTTCATCCTCGCCCTCCCTGGGTGGGTGTAATTCCGTCGTCAGGAGTGCTTTGATTGTTACGGCAGTAGTTTTCCACGGTCCCCTCTTAGAACTGGAACTGGTGGATCAATTAGGTACGGGTTGCAGGCTTACACGAAACCGGAGGAGTGGATGACGACGGCAGACCGTTGACTCGCCCGGCGCTGTTGCTATTTTTATCGTCGGCCTCTCTGGCGGGTGGAGTTCCATCGTCAGGAGTGCAAAATTCCTTGGTGGTTGATCTTAAAAGCGATTCAGCTACAATTGTGCTGAATTTCTTATTAAAATTTGAACAATTTCACAATTTTTTCACTTTTTCTGGGTAGGATAAGGAAACAGTACGGCAAAAAAAACCGTTGACAAATAAACTTACGCCGCCCTCAACAAAACAAAACAAGCCCGACCGCTCGACGCGACCACAGTTGTCATTTGACGGACGATGATCTCACTAACACCAACGCAGGCATATCGAGATGAGTGAAACGATAAGCTCGACCGAGGGCAGTTCGGCGCAATAGGCCTTTTCATGTGACGTCTTAAATCAGCTGTTTTTTCGGGCGTTTGACAGTTCTTCTATGAAGATGACACGTTCGTGTTAGCAGCTGTTGTTCAAGCTTTGTAAACAAATGCATGCACGGATCTGTCACATGAAAAGGCCTATGATGTACCTATACCAGTTAGTCTAACATTAGGCTAATGTTAGGCTAACCCTCCGTACTGGGTTGACGAATCCTTAAGGATTCGGTTAATTGGTTGAATCCCTTTCTAAGTTCTCATGATCAAGTCGGCGTAATGAATTGGTAAAACTTCCGATACCGTGTAGTTGTTTTCTGCCGCAGCCACTCGGTAAAAATAATTTGACGTTCTCCTTTTTCTCTACTTCTGTGTGTAAACAACGCGTGTTGCACGCAGCGCAGTGTGATCGTATTTACTTCACTGTTCGTTTCGCGTACCCGTTCAGTTATAATTATTCGTAGATTTTTCGTAAAAAAAACTATCTTTTGATGTCCACCGCCAGCCAAAAAATGGATACAGATGGAAGTCCGTCCCGGACAACGAAGCCCATCTGTTTGATAGTGCTAGGCATGGCGGGATCCGGCAAAACAACATTCGTGCGCAAGCTGGCGCAGTACAAACACGACGAACACAATCCCTATCTGATCAATTTGGATCCAGCATGTCGAGAGGTTCCCTATCCAGCCAATATAGGTAAGACACAGTAAGGTACTTAAAACTGATGGTCAGACTCTACTACTATATTTATACATTCTAGATGTTCGAGATACCATCAACTACAAAGAGGTTATGAAGCAATACAAACTTGGTCCCAATGGTGGAATCGTTACTGCATTGAATCTGTTCTCCACTAAGTTTGGTAAAGTGATAGAATTGGTCGAAAAGACCAAAGACAAGCACAAATATTGCGTCATCGACACGCCAGGGCAGATAGAGGTGTTCACTTGGTCAGCGTCTGGCACGATCATCACCGAAGCCTTGGCAACTGCATTTCCCACGGTGGTCGTTTATGTAATGGACATTGTCCGGTCTGCAAGCCCTACCACGTTCATGTCTAACATGCTTTACGCTTGCTCCATTCTGTACAAAGCCCGGTTGCCGTTCATCATTGTGCTGAACAAGATCGACGTACAGGAGTTTGACTTCGCCATTGAATGGATGCAGGATTTCGAGTCGTTCCAGGAAGCGCTCGAAAACGAGACCACCTACGTCAGTAACCTCACCAGGACAATGTCTCTGACGTTGGACGAATTCTATCGGGATCTCAAGGCATGCGGAGTGTCATCAAAGACGGGTATTGGCTTTGGAAAGTTTTTCGAACTGGTGCAGGAAGCCGCCAAGGAGTACGAGACCGACTACAAAGCCGAATACGACAAACTTCGAGAGGAGAAGTTGGCCGAGCTGAAGAGAAAGGACGAGGAACAGTTGGCGAAGGTCACCCAGCAGGATAAGGGGCAGGAGGTGCCGCTGATAAATGAGCTGAGTAGCGGTCGAGAGCGGGCTGATATTTACTTGAAACATCCCGGTAACGAAAGCTCGGAAGACGAGGAAGGACACGAAGATGATGCTCCAGTTTGTCCAGGTTAGTTGTTGATTGCAAGATTACCAAATCCGTAAAAACCTTAGCATAGGGCGTAATTTTGAGTTTGATGTACCTATACCGCATTTAGTTCACTACTGGACTGCGAACTGCGACATTATAAGTGCGAAAACGTAAATAAAAGTGCGCGATTGCATCAAATCAGGTTGATGTCTTCGGCGCACTATTTCTTCAAACTATGGAGAACAAGTGCTCTGAAGGCACCGAGTTGATTTGATGCAATCGCGCACTTTTATTAGCGTTTTCGCACTCGTGAAAACTAGTGCGATAGTCCAGTGGTGAACTAAATGCGCTATATATGTCAGTCTATAACATTCCACCAAATTTTTTAATGATATCCCTCTTCTATAGAAGAGCTATAATACTGCCCCCATTCGCACAACAGTCCCAATGTGAAAAGGAAACCCAGCAAACATGGGACATTTTTCAAGGTGCGTGTATTCAGTACACGACGAAATAATCTTGGTGTATGAAATTCTAGGACTTTTTTTCTGGAATTGGTCTGCAGAGGTATGTGAGGGGCTACTCATAAATCACGTCGAACAAAATTTGGTCATCTCAGACTCCCCCCCCCCCTTCCCCCCTCGTAGACTTTTGTCCATACAAAAATTTTAAAATTTGTGTGGACTTGTAGACTTTGGCTAGACACTCCCTCCTACCAAAAAGTCTACGTGGGGTATGAACGGCCCCTGATAGAATCTACCCCACATCCCAGAAAACTTCTTGTGAAAGATGTGTAGCCTTCTTTATTTAGTAAGAGAATGGTTTTGTGAGGAATGCTTCATTCTTGGAAATGGTGTTCGAGGGGAATGCTACAGAATCCTTTGTACATGCATAAATGCTGCCGGTAGCTGCACGGCTGTCCCATGTGACTGTTAAGCAATATTCAGATTATGCAGCTTATTGTTGGGCCGCCACCAAACCGGACGTCGCACAATCAACTCGCGACGTCTTTGAATTATATCAAAAGTAGTGCGCATCCCTCCCGTTGTTGTCAGCAACAAAGCGCACTAGAAGAAGCATCAAAAACAAAAGGTATCAAGCATTTCGAGTTCGTCAAAGAACCATTGCAAACCATGGTGCAAAGCAGGGATGGCATTTCGCACTGAAATTTTGCACAGTGCAACTCTCTCTCTCTCTTCTTGGCGTAACGTCCTCATTGGGACAAAGCCTGCTTCTCAGCTTAGTGTTCTATGAGCACTTCCACAGGTATTAACTGAGAGCTTCCTCTGCCAATGACCATTTTGCATGCGTATATCGTGTGGCAGGCACGAAGATACTCTATGCCCAAGGAAGTCAAGGAAATTTCCTTTACGAAAAGATCCTGCACCGACCGGGAATCGAACCCGTCACCCTCAGCATGGTCATGCTGAATACCCGTGCGTTTACCGCCTCGGCTATATGGGCCCTGTGCAACTCATTTTCATATTAAAACCGCGCACACTTGCACTCACACTGAGGAGCATGCCATCCCTGGTGCAAAGGACTCAATCTATTAGTGGAAGAAAAAATCACGTTAAGCCGAATAAGATCAAACTATTGCATGACAAAGGATCGGAAGTTCAAATGGAAATGGGAGCCAGACGAAATGTGTAGCCAGTGTGATGAAATAGAAGACTTGGAACACACTTTATACCACTGTGTAAAATGGCTTAATACAAGAGCCAAGTGCAAAGTGCTTCAAGACTTGAAACCTATATCAAAGATTTTTGAAAAGCAAAAGGTTGAAGAACTCAAAAGTGTAGTGAACTTCCTAAAAACCATAAACATACAAGTATGTATAACATAACGAATACAATCGACAACATGAAAAAGAAACACCAACAAAGAAAAATCCAATAGAGCTTGCTGACGTTTATTCACCTCTCTCTTTCAAGCATGCAGGCGGGATAGGATTTGTTTTCATCGGGAAACCTTTCCTGATGACAACAAATCCTATTCCGCGTGCATGTTTGAAAGAGAAAGGTGAATAAACGTCAGCAAGCTCTATACAGTTAAAACAACCAAAGGCAAGATGGACCAACCCATGGTCTTAGCCTGACAAAAGAACAAAAAAAAGCGCACTAGATGCGAAACAGTTGCGACCAGAGAGTAAAAAATTCGAAAATTGAAAGTGAAGTTGTGAGAATGTCACATTTTTTCATTCGTGTTTGGCTACATTCATTGTCAGCTGAATGCCTCCCCAAGTAACCACGAAGCCGTATATAAGTGCATCAATTTGGCCATATATTTATATATAAAATTGTGTAAATAATGCTGCACTGCTTTAAACACCTCATTGAAGCAATATTCAAGTCGAAAAGGGCCCCACTAAAATTAAATTAGTGCCACATATTGCAGCACGTTGACAGCCATTGCTAAAGTGACATAAATGCATGTGCTGTACATTTGCATTTGAACATGCTTAATACGTGCAACACGAAAAACCAAAACAAAAATCTATTTTTAGCACCGTTTCGTTATCGACGTTACACAACCCCCCACCACCCCCATGAATGTTTTACCGATTTTTTTTTTGTTGCCGGGTCGGGAATCAAACCAGAAGTGTTGAAGACCGCTAGATGAGTTCCATACGCGCTGCTGCCGTGAATCGTTTCTGCTACTGTGGTTACAAGAGATATTTCATTAACTAAAAGGAAACTGTTCTTCTGCCTCAACCCCAGTAGAGGGCAAAACGACTATGGCATATGTAATAGAATCCCTGTAATCACATTCTGATAAATCAGTGATAAATACATAATGCATTCTAGACGATATTTAACCAATATAAGAAAATTAAAACACCCTTCGTACACTGCTCATAATATTATGCTAATTGCGGTTTTCATCATTATTGGCATGTGATAGCAGTCAACAGAAAAGAGAAAAGGTCATCTCTAAAATGGTTTTGCTGAAGGAAGTCGTCGATCGGTGGTTCAAACGAGGATTAAGTTGGTCGGGAGTCGAACCAGAAGTGTTGAAGACAGATATAGTTGACCGTGAAATTGTTAGCTCTTCTTGATTTCATTTGTTTACCATTAGAGTCAAGCTTTTATAATTGTATTGTTAGAGCAACCTTTGCTAGTTTGTACATTGCATTTATACAGTTTTTGCAGTGTTGAATTATTGAATTATCGTATATCACCTTTTAATGCACCCTAATGTAAAGAAAAAATGTAATGCATCAAAACATTGATAATGCCTATCTAAAGGATTATTACATGATTAGTGTGGAATTGCTGCATTTCGCATTACCAAGGTTGATATGCAGTCTAATTCGTGCAATGATATAATGCTTGTGGTTACTTGGGTCTCTTTTTTCATTCGATTCCCTGTCACGAATATTTTTTCGCATGTCGTAAAATGTCCAATTTCTGTTAACAGACGCAGTCCGACTTAATGGACAAATAGAGAAGTTAATTAATATACTAATTAACTACTATACACAAGTTTTGTGGTGATTGGAAGTATAATCGGGAGTTACGGTCCAGTTATATTTCAGGCCAAACATGTCTAAAGGTCCAATCTGCAGAAGAGAGGCTCTCTTTGGATTCACTCTCTTTCGTTAATATCTCAGCTGTTTATTTGTATTATGATTGTCTCCTTGCATTGAGCGATGGTCAAAGCAATCGTCTTTTGATTTGTACTGCAAAAATAGTTGAAAAATGTACCATTACATTGCAATAATTGAAAGAAAAAGTGAACAAAGAGAGCCTTTCAAATGCAGATAGGACCTATTGAAATGAATGAATAGGTGAAAAAAATCATTCACTAAAATGAATTTTGTTTTGATCCCTCAATAGGGTCCTAAAATTAAAGACGAAATCTCGCTTATATTGAATAATACGATCAAGCATGGTATTCTAATCGGAATTGTAGTTTACTCGAACTTGAAAAACAAAGAAATAATGAGAAAATTCGAAATAAGTAAAATGGTAAATAGTTCTACTTTGACATTTGAGGTCAACCTTGTGTGACTGAGCTCGACATTTTTCGCACTGGGATTTCAAAAATGTTCCTATATCTGACATACACGGTGAAAAAAATCACTCAAAGTATGTGTTATAAGCTAGGGACGAGACAAAAGGCTAAAAAATAAAAAAAATATATATTTTCAACTACGATTAATAAAAACGTCAAAAATTGAGTAAATATGTACTCTTGAACCATATATTGTGGTTTAAAACAAGAATCCCGATAGGACTTTAGGAGCCTATTGAGAATTTTCAAAATTCACGTTGAATTTCACTCATTGAAAATGAAAATTTTAAACTCTGGTTGCGACACTTGTGGATCAAGAAAATGGCAATTTTTGATTGAATGTCTGTCCTGATTCCAACCGGGTAGACAATCCCGAGCAGGGAATGAGAACAAATCTATAACAAATTGATAACTCATTTTGTTATTGATAACAAAATGAAATCAAAATAAGTTTTCTTTCCGAATTGTTTTTATTCAATATCAAATTGAAGTTTGAAGTTTTGAAAATAACAGATATTTATCATACATGAAAATGATGGATGCCATTTCACTTATTGTTATGCCAAACGGCCATTTTACCAATCGATTATTATGCCAGATTATGCCATTTGTCCATTATGCCAAAAGACTATGCCGAACGACATTATGCCATACCCGATAGAATTATTGTTGTAAAATATTTTCCTATCGGATGTCAGCTAAGGTGAAGCTAATTCTGGGGTGTGCCTCGGATTTGTTGGGCGCAGGTCGGGAGAGCTGGTGGCAGTTTGTGCTGGGGGGTTTACTCGATTGGTTATTCACTGATGGTGGCCAGTCGATCGACTTATCGGCGCTGCCTGTCATTTGGTTCTTGGGGTTTGTGCTCTCGAGGTTCGGGGCGTTGCTTCGTTGTATCTTCGCTTTAATACTAATATTCCTTGTTTGATTTAACTGACTGTTTTTTACAGGCGTTTAACTCATTCTATTTCATAGATTGCCAAATTTAAGGGTAATGGTTCAATAGGGTGTTAGCTATCAGAGTGGATTAGAACGAGTTGGCGCCTACAATACACCAACACTGACACACACACTCCAATACTTACACGCACACATGCACCTACAACTAGCTGTAAAAGACCAGTGGGCGGGACAATGGTGCCTACCCAACAGTTGTAGGTGGGGTGTTTGGCTTAGCTACATGACTTGGTCCGGCAAGCCCATAAACATCAATTGGTAGACGTATTGCCTAGTGAAAAGACAACGCAGATGGGTGAAAGCCAGGGGATGCGTTGATAATAGCAGAATAGCAGAAAATATTTTCTTATCGGATGTCCTATTTTTTCAATGTAATCATTTTCACCGGGTAACGAGGGAAAAAGCTGAGAAGCCGAATGCGACTCAATTCGTTGCTCGATGTCCTGTGGCTCTGGGATGTCGTGAACATCTCCCACATTTGTTTTGCTTCAGTGGCATATAATCAGAAGGAAAAGCTGAAATATAATTACCTATACAAAAATATTAACCCTCGAGTGATCGCGCTGTTGTATTTTGTACAACACGTTGAAAAAATCTCGCTTTTTGTACTCAGCATTAGCGTGGTGCTGACGCAGGTAGTCAACCGCGCGAGTTACGGAAGGTTAAGGGCAATTGTCCTTTGACTCCAAATTTACTTTTCTTTGTCACTTCAATGTCTATCATTAATCTTTTAGTTGAATCATGGTATAGTTATGCTACATATCTATGCCATATTCTGATGATATCGTATCAATCACGACATTCTTCTAAATTTAAAATAAAATCTAATTTAAATTTTTACTTATTCATGTAAATTAATGCCTAATAAAATATCATAATGAATACTAAATTTGTTATTAATTTTTAGCTATTACCCTTTAGATTTGATAACTCCCTGAGAACTGCGTATGATATCAAGTCGTAAAATGTAGATAACAAAATGAAATATCAATTTGTTATCAATGAGAACTCATTCTGATTTCAATTAGATATTCCAATACATTATTTTGTTATCATTTTTGTTATGTCATACAAAATGAAAACTCACTTTGTTATCAAAATTCGTGATATCTAAATAACTCTGTTTTCAATTAGTTCTCATTCCCTGCTCGGGAATATGTACCCCCCCCCCCCCCATGTATATCTACATGGATATAAGGGAAGATCAATATTAAAACATCGCTCTTAAACGGTGGTGAAATCGCTCAAAGCGGTGGTGAAATCGCTCTAATTCGGTGGTGAAATCGAGCTTAGATGATGCAAGCACACGATTCAGCAAACATACCTACTTTACAATGAAAGCAAATCTGTTGTTTTCAACTTCTGATACAATTCCACTGCCAGCATCTAATTAAAAAAAACTTTACCTTTTCACAGGTGACGATGAGGCCGAGGAAGCAAACTTTACGTCGTTCGTGAGGAAACACAAAGAAATGCAGCAGGGAGCCGCCCAACACAAATAACAGATAAAAGGGCTTCAATACAATAATAAATAACGACGCATTACCTAAAATGTGTACAATTTTATTCAGACATTCAACACCAAACAACTTTTAAAAGGAACAATAATCACAAACAGTACCAAAAATTCATGAAAATTGAATTTTTGTAACGGGATACACTTTTAACGTTTTTCCGAATCGCTCAATGTCCGTCACGTAGTTTCGTCCAGCATTTTCCGCGGACAGATACTGGATGGTAAATTCCTTGTCCAAGTCCTCGGTTTCCGCTTCTTCGTCCTTCTCGGCGATATCGCCGTTGCAGAGGATCGATTTCTCGCTACAACCAACAACCTGAACGGAGAATTTCCGCCGATGTCGGTTGTCGAACACCAACTGATTGTAGAAGTCTATAATGTTCTGTTTGTCCAATCGTTCGATATGTTCCATTTCCAGCTTGTTTCGGTTGAAAATATACTCCTCGGTCGTAATCTCAGCCCAGTTGCGATTCACTTCGCTCTTCAATTCAGTATCTATTATTTGCTTGCGCTTCAGCAGGGAGCTTTTCATCAGCTGGAAGTCCTCCTCGGGCATATCTTTCAGGATTTGAACGAATCGCCCGTTAAAGTCTTCGATTCTGTCGTCTATGTGCCGGTAGGTGAATTTGTCCTCCTGCGAGTGGATCGTCACCGAGTAGCCCAGAATGCCGAAGTTGTCACGAATGGTCACGGACACATCGTATCCCAGTTGCTCTTTGGTGCGGAGAATGTCAAAGAGTGGCTCCTCGATGAGCATCACCAACAACTCCAACTGAGCATTGATTGATGGCGTTACAGGTCCAGCCTGGTAGAATGTGGTCGTTACCGTGTTCACGTCATTCTCGCGGAAAGATTTCACCGTCAAGTAGTTATTGCCTAGTGGGATTTCTCGTGCTCGAGATTCGGTAAGTGATTTCTGAAACGGAGATAAAAAGGAGTACCTAAGATTTGTGCATATGAAACGGTAACTGTTTTTTGGAGAATGAACTTTCGTAGAAGTTGTGTGTGTGTATGAACAAAGAGGTCAACATTTAAAGCATTGAAACAATAGCACTACTTACATTGACGATTTCTCCAATAGCAAGATTTGCTAGCACCTTCGACATAACGTCTGAGGCATCTTGCTTGCGGGTGTTTCCCTGTATAAGTGATTGGATTTTTACTTGCTGGAAGTACCGCACCGAAAATTCACTAAGAGCATCGATAGTCAAATTCTTCAATGCGTTGAATCGCTCCAATGTGGTCCAGAATGATTCCTGGACAACCTTTAACCGAATATCCCTGAGGAAACCCGAAACAATCTCGTTAGTAATTCCTCGTTTTTTAGGATTCCACTATGTTGTACCTGCTCAGCTTGCTAGCCTTTATGATTTCGTTGTAGTATGCCTTTGCCAGCTTCTTTTTGATGACATCGAATACATCCGAATTCATGTTTCGGTTGAAATCTCGCATAGCTTTAGTTATTTCATCCACGATTATTGGAAGTTTTTGGCTGTAGCCATCAACCTGTAAAAGCGATAAAACCGATTGGAGTTGGTATTGACGCAGTTCTTAATCCAGAGTACATGTTACCTTCAAAACAATACCCTTTTCAGCGGCATAGATTTCATAGTTCAGGCCAGCAACCGTTGCTGGATAAAGGTCCTCGGCAATTTGGAATTTCAGCATTGCCGTGTATAAACTCGTCAGGGTGGCACTGTAAATGTGTAGAAATTGAAGTTTAGTTTCTATTTTACTAACTAATCAATGATGCTTGAAGCAACCGGATGTTGCCTCAGCATTTAAGTGGCCCACACTTATATGAAAAACGAAAAAATCGAAAAATGCCAAGTCTTACCTCCTCAATCAGTTGTTTTGGACTCCCAGAAGCTACGTTCAAAATTTGAGCAAAATCGGTTGAGCCTAAGGGGGCGCTCAAAGCGCTTGAAGTTTGTATGGGAAAACTTGGCCAAATGTATGTAGAAATTTTAAGTTTTCGAATTATGCCGCTAGGTGGCGCTGTAAGCGTTCAATAATCAAACCCTTTGGTATTATTGTAGGTGACTATATGCCAAATAACTTTGTCGAAGACCGCAAAGTGATCCAACGTCTGTGAAAAAAGTTATACCCTAGGAAAAGTGAGGATAAACTTTATTGATATTTTTCCAATACATGTAAAGGAATAATATCAATAATGAAATCTCAACACTTTGCCTCACTTTGCCTAGGGTATAACTTTTTTCACAGCCGCCGGATCACTTCGCGGTCTTCGACAAAGTTCTCTGGCATATAGTCACCTACAATAATACCAAAGGGTTTGATTATTGAACGCTTACAGCGCCACCTAGCGGCAAAATTCGAAAACTTAAAATTTCTACATACATTTGGCCAAGTTTTCCCATACAAACTTCAAGCGCTTTGAGCGCCCCCTTAGGCTCAACCGATTTTGCTCAAATTTTGAACGTAGCTTCTGGGAGTCCAAAACAACTGATTTAGGAGGTAAGACTTGGTATTTTTCGAAATTTTTGTTTTTCATATAAGTGTGGGCCACCCTACTCAGCATGTACGCAAAAACTCGAGACAGCATTGCCGGACGAGGACGAGCTGCATGAGAACTGCTGCAATAAACGTAGGTTGCGTGCGAGCATCATAGAATGGTTTGACGGGAGGAGTGCAGAGCGATTTTGGAGGAGAAGAACGCAGCGCGAGCGGTCATACTGCTGCACGGGACCCGGCAGAACGTGAAACATTGCAAACGGTAGCGAAAGCAGCAGGCCCACACTTTCGGGAGAAAAAAAAATGCGGCCTGGAAAAAACGAAGTGTGAGGGAATGGAATCGCTATTCCGTTATCAAGAAACACAATAGTTCTTCTAGAAGCTCAAGCCATTCTGAAAGTGCCCCAAACAGAAATGTGCAGGAATAAGAACGGGGGTTTCTTGACTGACCAACGTGAGGTGATTGAAAGTTGGAAGCTTCACTACGAACATGGCGCAGGTAACGCAGTCACTGAGGTGTAAGGGAATTAAGGGAATGAAACGCGCACGAATGTACGGATTAAAAACTACTTTATTCGCGACACGTTAACTGCCGTGAATCGCATATCAGTCCCATCTTTGCTGGATTTCCTATGCAAATGGGACAGATATACGATTCACGGCAGTTAAAGTGGTACAATTTATCGCGAGACGTACACGATAACTAATCTTAATGGACAACAATACACAGACACAGAACACAAACGACAACCAAGTTAAAATATATTGATGCGCTTCTATTGAATTGCGCACGACAGTAGTGCTCTGTCTTGTGCGAGCTCAGCGGCGCAGTACACCGCAATCGGGTTGTCCACAACACTTAATAAGGGACTGTTCATAAACCACGTAGACCAAAATTTGCCCCCCCTCCTCGTAGACTTTTGTCCATACAAAAATTTTGAAATTTGTATGGAGCGTAGACTTTGGTCAGAATTACCCCCCCAGATTGACGTCGGGCCAAATTCTGCCATACTGTGGCCTACGAGGTCAACACGCTCCTCGCCACCGTAGAGTTGGTTGACATGGTGCTTAGGGGATCGCTCTTTCCTCTTCGACCTGTGCACAAAGTGACATGGGTTTCCCGTGATGGTGTCGCGGAAAATCAAATCAACCACATCTGCATCAGCCGAAATGGAGACGAAGCCTTCTTGATGTGCGGAACAAACGAAGCGCCGATATTGCGTCCGACCATTATTTCTTATTCGGCGAGATCCGGCTGCGCATTTCTAGGATCCATCCACAGGAGGAGAAAATCGGGCGCCGACTGGACCGTACTACTTTCCGGAAGGTGGAAGCGTAGAAGATCAATGGAGTGCCATCAAGAACGCCTTCATCGCCACCGGCGAGAATAATTTGCGTGAGCCAGGCACCCGGAGAAAGCAGTGGATCACATCACAAAGAAGATAGAGGAGCGAAGGAACGCCGAAGCCGCGATAGATCGAGCGAAAACACGAGAAGTCGAAGCCGTAGCCCGTCAGCGCTATTCGGTTCTCGAGAAGAAAGTGAAACGCTCATGTAGACGGGATAAGAGAGCGTGGGCGGACTCCCCAGCCGACGAAGGCGAGAAAGCAGCAAACACCGGCGACATCTATCTCCTCTACGATGCTTCACTCGATGCCAGCTGAAGCGATGGTTCGAGCACTTTCGAAACCTTTTTAAGTGTCGGCTACGCCACAAATACTTTATCATGATCCACCAAGGGTTCGACGCATTACCCATATCAACACCGAAGCTCCATCAGATCTATTGATTTTTTATGCGCAAAACATAGGTCTCTCTCTTCTTGGCGTAACGTCCTCATTGGGACAAAGCCTGCTTCTCAGCTTAGTGTTCTATGAGCACTTCCACAGTTATTAACTGAGAGCTTCCTCTGCCAATGACCATTTTGCATGCGTATATCGTGTGGCAGGCACGAAGATACTCTATGCCCAAGGAAGTCAAGGAAATTTCCTTTACGAAAAGATCCTGGACCGACCGGGAATCGAACCCGTCACCCTCAGCATGGTCATGCTGAATACCCGTGCGTTTACCGCCTCGGCTATATGGGCCCTTAGCAAAACATAGGTATTTAATTTGGTTCGAACTTGACTGAGTTATAACAGAAAAGTGCCTAAAATAGAAGCCTTGCCGAAATGATGCCACTTTCCTATCTCAGATCGTCTATGTATGTACAACAAATGAGTTCGTAGGGAGTTACCAAGCTGACTTCGCCGATCAAAAAACCAGATTTTTACCGTGCGGTATATCTAACAGAAATGCTATGAATATGGACAAATTTTGCGTGACGTAGTTTATGGACATTCCCTTATATATATTTGTGAAAATTTTGACCTAAATGAAACGAATACTGGTTTTAGTGAAGTGCTGCGGATGATACGTACCATTCTGGATCTTGCATTGGTAAAGGTGAAATAAAGTAGAAGTACATTAGTGATGTGGGTAAATTAAATTTGCCATCCTGTCGGTACCACAGTTCACAAATCTTGGTGTCCATTATTTTTTCCGGAAACACTAGAATCGGAGCGGCATCCTGCTGCTTAGAAAGGATGGTAAAATCCGAGCTGATGTACTGGTTACGCTCCTGCAGTTTCAACTCCGGAAGGACCGAAGCATTATTCCAGAGATTCCTCCACTCTTGTGGCATATCTAAAAGGGATAGAATTTATACCATACAGTTGAAAAGATTTTTTGGAACTTCAAATGATAATAGTTATTTATGTAACAAGTTGCAAAAAGTTGATTTTTTCAGTACGAGCCGTACATTTATCCAACGAGGCTTGCCGAGTTGGATAAATACGAAGTGTGCTGAAAAAAATCGAGTTTTGCAACAAGTTCCATACAAAATTTTATGCAATGTTTTTTTTTTCATTATACAACCCATTTGAGTTGCATAATATTCATAATGCAACCCAAATGAGTTGCATTATGAACATTATGCAACTAATTTTCATTGCAACTCATTTCAGTTGCATAATGAACCTGTTCGGAAAAATAGCCATTACGATACCAACATGAGTTATATAAAATAGAAATTATGATACTGAATTGCATAAAATAACATTACAGTTGGTGATCTATTATACCTGCAACAAGACAAAGTTGCATATTTACATACATGAGAAATGTAGCGTACCTAACAGTAACAACATGAACTTTTAATGATGATTTCTAATCCCATATTTATCATTATATTTATTACTAACCTCTTTCAGCATACTCCGTGCCAAACCATTTCTCTTTCTTGTCGAAAATGATATTATTGTATGGTTTCGAAGACGATATCATTATGTTGTAATTAGGCTTGTTAAGGTTGTCGATAACTTTACGAATTTCGTTTGCATCATATTGATAGTAGAGCTCCGAACCAGTGATGATGTCCTTGGAAGGGTAATATCGCATATTGACCACCAGCTCTTCCACATTATCACTGGCTTCTTTCTCCTTCCGGTAGCGGAAGGACGTATCTTCAATTTCCTTCAGTTCATCAAACAGCCATTCTACAGGACCAGTTTCTTTCAGTAGTCGCATATAGGAAAAGATGGCCTTTAGAATTTCTTCCACGTTTTCCAGCCCTTTGTCGGTCATCGTTACAGATACAGCGAAAAGAGTAAAGAGTGAGTTTTTCTCAAACCCGTAGCTGGATCCCGTTTGTACGTCGAGTGCAAGAGTCCTGAAATAAGAACATTATTTGCAGTCTGGTTTGCAATCACGATTGAAAAATTGAATTTGCATTCAAAAATAACTCTGAAAATGGACCATGGATCTCATCCAACACACCTTTTGCATGCGCCAAACCCGCAATTCCAACTCCACCCACCAACCAACCCTCCCATAAATACATAAAAACATAATTTTTCATGGAACAAACTCACCGGACTCTCTTATCAGTCATTGGAAACCAAGTCCCAGTAACATTACAATTAGTATTAACATACCTATTCCTAAGATAGCTCGTGAGGCTGTACTTTCCTTCATAGCCAAGAAGATATGACAGATAATCAACTGGCTTCACCTTGTAATCCTGCAAATAAAGTTAGATTCATCTAAATTTCGATCATTAGAAGGAATTTTCAAAACCTACTGCAATGCTAGGTGGCAAACACCATGTCACGTCTAACCGGCATATATTGGATTTGGGCTTCACAAAGTATACTTTGGAGAAAAACTCTGGCTTAAATGCATTCACATCGTTGAAAGCGGAGAAGTCATCCGCCGGCAGGTTGTTATTCGGAATACCAGACAGATATTTTACCGTCAGCTGCTCCAGCTCATCCAAACTCATCCTGGCCTGAACGGCAAAATGCATCCGATGAGCCGAGTAGTGCCTCTTCTGGAATTGATGCAGAATCTTGTGCAGCTCATCATCCGTTACGTTGTCTTTCAATGTGCGCAAATTTCCCCAGGAGAATAAACTGCTAGGATGATCATCGCGACCTAGCGATCCCATCAGCTGCTCGCGCATTGACGAAAAGCTGTTGATGTTGGTTTTGAACTCTGACTCAACCGCGTCTCGCTCTCGGCAGATGGAATCTCGCAACATAAGGGGTGAAGTGAAAAGACTTGAAAATCGGTCTAGAGCACCGTCCAAGTATTCTTCGTCAATTTCAAAGTAAAAAGTTGTTTCTTCCAAATCAGTTACAGCATTGTCAAATCCGCCACATTTCTATACAGAACATGAAGAACATATAAGTTTAAGAAAATTGAATTGAAGATCTTTTGCAGTACTTACACTTATGTACGCGTCATATTCGTTCTCTGTCGGGTATTTCTTGCTTCCCATGAAAATCATATGTTCAAGGAAATGAGCTAGCCCTTGCACGGCACGTGGATCACTAAATGAGCCAACGCCGATGCTCAGTGCTGCAGCTGCTAGCTTTTCTCCCGCCTCATCTCCCTCATCTCCGGCTTCGCTTCCGTCTGCTTCGTCTTCGCTGTCGCTCGGCTCTTCGGTTGCCGATGCAACACTGGCTCCATCTTCGCTGTGATCGTCTTCTGTCGTGTTGTTGCGGTCCGCTAGCTGTGGGCGTTCTGTAGGATCGGATATCAATAGGGCATGCAATCCGTTCGGCAGGACAAGCGACCTAAGGGAAGACAATAGAAAGATTAAATGTAAAACTAATGGAAGTCTGGATATTTACGCGTCTATTAGAAGTAACTTTGTAAAGTAGGAAAACATATTAGCTTAATATGTTAGGATCAAAGGATGTTTAAATCTTCAAACTTCAAACTCTAGCCCACTGAATTGGTTTCTTGCATTTATTTGTTCGACATAACATTTAAAATAAGCATAATCAGCAATACTCGGTCACGGCCAATACTCGCCAGATTATTCTCCTCCTGGTCCATTTCCCGTGCACTTCACACTTTCTTGTGCCAACCAGATCATTAGCAAACACCAACGTTGTTGTTTGCCGTATCTTCAATTTCCTTCAGTTCATCAAACAGCCATTCTACAGGACCAGTTTCTTTCAGCAGCCTTTCAATCACTTTACGTTAGTCCGTCAAGAGGATCCCATAAAGATCCTTGCACAATTCGGCTAACGTTGCCGCTAACGTTGCCGCTTAGCCGTTGCGGGATGCGTTGAGCTTCTGACATTAGCTTCTTCTATGCGGCATTATTCTCTCGAAAGAAGCGGAACTGTTGCTTCCACTTATGTCTCTATCGCTCCACATTCTGTGAGTTCCATGATGCAGCATTTCCGTCCGCGCTCCGCTTCTCCCCCAAAACTGTTTTGAGCTCCTCGTCGAACCAATCGTCTCGTCCCCTTCGTTCCACGTACCCGATAGTGCTCCCGTTGATGCGTTGTTGATTAGATTGTACTCCAGCAGTTCTCCAGAGGGGTCACATCAAGCGCATTCTCGTCCGGCAACGCTACCCGCGACTTGCGGTTGTATCAGTTTCTCTAGATAGTACTGGGGTGGCTACCGGAACCGCACATTGTTAATGACGGAGAGCCTCGGACGCAGTTTCACCAACACTAGGTAGTGGCCAGTGTCGACGTTAGCGTCACGATAGGTCCTGAAGTCGATAATGTCGGAGAAATGTCATCCATGTGATTCCGTTTACTGTGGCGATCTTCAGCCATAACGTTAAGGGAGGTTGTACTGGCAAAACTGGAAGCATTTCCTCATTTTTTTGGTTTTTGATTTTTTTTTATAAAATAACGAAGCAATATTAAGACAAACTTTCCACTGCATCTGCCAGCAATAAAAGGTGATCGATCAACATTTCGAGTACCCCAATTTACACAAGAATGCCAAGAATCACCGCTCATGCTTTACAATACAGTTGGAAAAACTAGAAGAACACCTGGCCACAATGATGCATAAAGCACTAAAGCGGACCGGAAGTGTAGGTGAGCCAGCCCCACCAAGCACATGTTTAGCCCTTTAGGGTCCTAAAATCACCGGTTTTAGTGGACTAGGGTATTTTTTTCGTCGAAAAAAAAATTCATGTTTTTTGGTCTCATACCATTTTTGACAACTTTAGGCCCCTTGAGGGACCAGTTAGCCTTGAGATACGGACTTCAAATTTTGACACGATCATTTCTTAGCTAAAACGATAATTTTCCGCTAACGAACTTAAAACATTTCCAATTTTTGCAAAATAAGGGACGGTCTATTGCACATTCTGGGACATATCGTCGATAGTTTATTTATTTATTTATTGTAATTCAACTGACTAATAATTGTCTTATTGAATATCTTATCCTACTGTAGATACAAAAAAAAAACAAAGATACATCAACATATTTAACTTTGCATTCTCACATTAAACATAGGCCTGACATACCAACAACGAAGTTAACAATATTTTCATCCATCATTATTACAACAAAAATAACAAGCTCCGCATTTCAATTCATAAAATTGCATTATCGATTTGGCACCCACGTATCATTTTGTCTATCAACAAACACTCGAAATTTAACTTTATTGGGCCATGTTTGAGGATCAATTGCACGATATTTGAATTGCTTGTCAAGCACAACTTTATACGAGACATAGTCCATTTTACGCCTATTCCATTTTGATACAAGTTTAGTAACGTCGATACATTCGGGATGTTGCAGTCCGATTGCCTTCGAAACCATCAGCTGTATATCACGTTCCGAAACACTCTCATCGATATTGGATAACAGTAATGAGAATTTGTCGCTTTCCATTGTGCGCTGATGACGTGGTTGACTATCATCATCGTTCAAAGACTCGCACACATCAATTCGATTGAACGTAGACACTGGTGTTGGATGCAGCTTAGCAATATCGACAGCCGTAGACGTAGGAACAATTGCGGGTTTTTTGATGATCGTGGCTATCGTGCTCATGATATTGGCAACGTTACTCTTCAATTCTTCGATCTCGGCTGCAATGGGTTTCGCTTTAGGTTTTGGCATTATCACATCATCATTAGTAGGGTCTGAAGAAACGCCAGGCATAATGCAAAAGCTAGATTGTTGAAATCGATGCATGCAGTCGTCGCACATCCATAAGACGTTTGTAGAGAGAATTCGGAGAACACTCCAATGGATCATTTTCATGTCTGCACAGCTGCCATGAAACATACAAGCACAACCTTTGCAAACAACGTAGAACTCATCTCCCTCTTGGATGCTCAGAGAGCATTTGCGGCATACGCTCATTATTGCAATAAACGGTAATGGCTGATGCAATAAACTTTCAAAATTCAAGCTTACAAAATCCGATTATTTATGTTTCAAATTCGTTCGCAGCAGACTACAGAATTCACTTTACTGGAGTACAATTCAAAACTTCACGTAAATCTCATCCTCGGTCTCATCAGCACATGAATTTTCACCGCATATTTTAACAGTACTTCAACAACAGAAAGTAGATAACAGCGACGTTGGTGTCAACACACAGAACACACTACACTTACCGGCCAGGCTAAGGCCGGAGTGGCCTCTGCTGTACATAGTAGCCGCCTCCATTCCACTCGGTCCATGGCTGTTTGCCTCCAGTTCCGCACTCTGCGTAGGGTCCGCAGATCGTCCTCCACTTGATCGACCCACCTAGCTCGCTGCGCTCCACGTCTTCTTGTACCGGTCGGATGACTCTCGAGAACCATTTTAGTCGGGTTGCTATCCGACATCCTGATGACGTGACCCGCCCACCGTAGCCTCCCGATTTTCGCGGTATGGACGATGGTTGGTTCTCCCAGCAGCTGATGCAGCTCGTGATTCATTCGCCTTCTCCAAGTCCCGTCTTCCATCTGCACTCCGCCGTAGATAATACGCAACACCTTTCGTTCGAAAACTCCAAGGGCGCGTTGGTCCTCTGCACGTAGGGTCCATGTTTCGTGCCCATAGAGGACGACCGGTCTGATCAGCGTTTTGTAGATAGTTAACTTCGTGTTACGGCGAACTTTATTCGATCGTAGAGTTCTGCGGAGTCCAAAGTAGGCACGATTTCCTGCCACAATGCGCCTCTGAATTTCTCTGCTGGTGTCGTTGTCGTCGGTCACCAGTGAGCCCAAGTACACGAATTCTTCAACCGCCTCGATTTCATCACCGTCGATATGAATTCGGGGTGGCGGGCGCGGTGATTCCTCCCTGGAGCCCTTTGCCATCATGTACTTTGTCTTCGACACATTAATGACTAATCCGATTCGCCTGGCTTCACTCTTTAGTCGGATGTACGTTTCCGCCATCGTCTCAAATTTACGAGCAATAATATCAATATCATCGGCGAAACCAAGCAGCTGAACGGACTTCGTGAAAATCGTCCCACTCGTGTTTATCCCCGCTCTTCTTATTACACCCTCCAAAGCAATGTTGAACAGCAAGCACGAAAGACCATCACCTTGCCGTAACCCTCTGCGAGATTCGAAGGGACTCGAGAGTGTCCCTGATACTCGAACTACGCATATCACTCGATCCATCGTCGCCTTGATCAACCGTATCAGTTTATCCGGGAATCCGTATTCGTGCATAATCTGCCATAGCTGTTCTCGATCGATTGTATCATACGCCGATTTGAAATCGATGAACAAGTGATGTGTGGGCACGTTGTATTCGCGGCATTTCTACAACACTTGGCGGATGGCGAACATCTGGTCCGTTGTAGCGCGTTCACCCATAAATCCAGCCTGATATTGCCCCACGAACTCTCTTGCAATCGGTGATAGACGGCGGCATAAAATTTGAGAGTATCTTGTAGGCAGCGCTCAGTAGTGTGATCGCGCGGTAGTTCCCGCAATCCAACTTGTCGCCCTTTTTGTAGATGGGACACACGATACCTTCCATCCATTCCTCCGGTAATACTTCCTCCTCCCAAATCATGGTAATGACCCAGTGTAGTGCTCTCACCAGTACTTCTCCACCGTATTTTAGAAGCTCGCTTGGTAGTTGATCTGCTCCAGCGGCTTTGTTGTTTTTCAACCGGCCAACCTCCTCCTCAATCTCTTGAAGGCCAGGGGCCGGAAGTCTTCCGTCCTGTGCACATACTCCTAGATCTATTACCACGCCACCTTCGGTACTTGCAACGTCGCCATTGAGGTGCTCATCGTAATGCTGCCGCCACCTCTCGACCACCTCACGCTGACTCGTGAGAATATTCCCGTGATTATCTCGGCACATGTCGGCTTGTGGCACAAAGCCTCTGCGCGAGCGGTTCAGCTTTTCGTAGAACTTTCGTGTGTCCTTAGCGCGGTACAGCTCATCCATCGCTTCGCGATCTCGTTCTTCCTGCTGGCGCTTCTTCATCCGGAAGACAGAGTTCTGCCTGTTCCGCGCCTGTTTGTAACGTGCCTCATTCGCTCTCGTACGGTGTTGCAGCATTCTCGCCCATGCTGCATTCTTCTCGTTTTTCAACTGTTCACATTCGCCGTCGTACCAGTCGTTTCTGTGATTCGGAGTCGCGAGGCCTAGTGCTGTAGCCGAGGTACTACCTATGGCGGATCGGATGTCCCTCCAGCCATCTTCAAGTGTAGCTGCGCCAAGCTGCTCTTCCGTTGGTAGGGCCACTGCTAACTTCTGCGCGTAGTCTTGTGCCACTTCTACGTTACGAAGTTGCTCGATGTTGAGCCGCGGCGTTCGACTTCGGCGTGTGGTGATAACTGTCGAAAGTTTTGAGCGCATGCATACAGCGACTAAGTAGTGATCCGAATCTATATTCGCACTGCGGTATGTGCGGACGTTGGTTATATCTGAGAAGAATTTACCGTCGATTAGAACGTGGTCGATTTGGTTTTCTGTTTGATGGTCGGGTGATCTCCAGGTGGCTGCAAAGTTTACGCATCGCTGGCCGTTATCATTCGATACGGCGTGCTGGCTGTTTCGCCCGATTACCGGTCTGTACATTTCCTCCCTTCCTACCTGCGCGTTCATGTCGCCGACAACGGTTTTCACGTCACGCGGCGAGCAACCATCGTATGTTTGCTCTAACTGCGCGTAGAACGCTTCTTTCTCGTCATCGGGTCTCCCTTCGTGTGGGCAGTGGACGTTGATGATGCTGTAGTTGAAGAAACGGCCCTTAACTCTCAACGTGCACATCCTTGCGTTGATCGGCTGCCACCCGATCACACGTTGTCGCATCTTGCCCAACACTATAAATCCTGTTCCCAGTTCATTGGTGGTGCCACAGCTTTGGTAGAAGGTAGCCGCTCGATGCCCGCTTTTCCACACTTTCTGTCCAGTCCAACAAAGTTCCTGCAACGCCACGATGTCGAAGTTGCGGGGATGTAGTTCGTCGTAGATTATCCTGTCACATCCTGCGAAACCTAGTGACTTGCAATTCCATGTTCCAAGTTTCCAATCGTAGTCCTTATTTCATCGCGTGGGTCTTTGCCGATTGTATCGAGTCGTATTTTCTCCTATGTTATTCGCAATGGGGATTTTTACGGGTGGCTTATTGGGCCTACGCCAGCACTCCTGTCTCGCCGGAGGGCCATCGTGTCAGTTCTGTTTAACGTCCCAACCAACACTGGGACGACCACGCTGATGGGGCTACCACCTTGGATCTAGCTGGGCGTGGTGCAGCGTTTCTTACTCAGCCGCTGGATGCCAGAACAGACGCTGTTTGAGCCGCACCTCCTTGGTGAACAGACACTCGGATCGTACCTCCTCAATCTGGCTGAAGTCAGAAGGACAACAGTGCCCAGGCTGCACTACCAGCTAAGCGTCGTCGTCGATAGGCATGAGCCTAAAAAGATTCGCGCCAACAATAGCCATCCATGGATAACTCGCGATCTGCTCAGGATGAAGACAACGAAACGAGCAGCACTTAAGCGTTATTCGAAATACCGGACCTTCTCTCTCCGTCAGCACTATACCAGATTGAACTCGGCGTACAAGATCGCTAGTCGTCTGTGTTTCAATCGATATCAGCGCAAAATTCAGCAAAATCTGAAGTCCAAACCGCAGGAGTTTTGGAGGTTCGTGAATGAGAAGAGGAAAGAATCTGGTCTTCCTAGGACGATGACTTTGGACGAAAAGGTGGCATCCACACCAGACACTATTTGCTAGCTTTTTGCAGAAAAATTCTCCAGCATTTTCTGCAATGAGACTCTTCCGGCAGCGTGTGTTGCTGAGGCAGCAAATAATGTTCCTTTGGTAGAGGACACTTGGGCCAACTTTGTTGTCGATGCGACAATGATTTGCGATGCGGCTGCGTGGTTAAAAACATCCACGAAACCCGGACCGGACCTTCTGATTTTCTGAATTGAAAGTTTGCTGATTCCCATACTGCACGTGTTTAATCTCTCGTTGTCCAATGGAGTGTTCCCATCAATTTGGAAGACGTCTAACGATGTTTCCTATGTACAAGAAAGGCAACCGGCAAAATGTTAACAACTATCGGGGTATTTCGTGTCTATGCGCGATCTCTAAACTGTTTGAATTAGTTTTGATGGACCCACTGCTGCCTCATTGTAAACAATACCTGAACGAAACGCAACACGGATTCATCCTGGGCAGATCCACCGCTACTAATCTCCTGTGCCTCACATCTGATATTGCTGACAGCTTTGCCGAAAAATCGCAGACAGATGTCATCTATACCGACTTGTCCGCGGCCTTCGACAAAATTAACCACTCCATCGCAACTGCTAAATTAGAGAGACTCGGCTTAAGGTGAATATATAACGAAGCCACACTTGGAATTTTCAAAAGCACAAATTTGAAGAACCGAGGGTTGCTTTACGCTGAAATTGATCGATTGGTCACCACCAGCGGGTCACCAATCGATCAACTTTTCAGCGCAATCCGTCTTTTGGTTCCTCAGATTTGTGCTCTTGAAAATTTAGGGTTAAGGTTTAAGGCTTCGTTATATATTCACCTTAAGCGGCAACCTTCTGCGTTGGTTTGAATCGTATCTTACTGTGCGTAAAATAAGCGTCTCCGTAGGCGATTGCCAATCCACAGAGTTCTTGGCAACATCCGGAATTCCCCAAGGAAGTCACCTAAGGCCTCTGATTTTCCTACTCTACTTTAATGACGTAATGTCCTCGGCTGTCATACGCGAACGATATGAAGCTTTACCTTTTAATCCGTTCCATCTCTGACGCCTTGAAACTTCAAGAAGATATCGATTCCTTCGCAACATGGTGCGCATTAAATCGGATGGTTGTGAACCCAAGTAAATGTTCGGTGACCTCGTTCTCCCGAATAAGTCAACCAATACAGTTCAACTACAAGCTGACGCAACAATCCAACGCATCGATTAAGTGAAAGATCTTGGAGTAATCCTGGATACTAAGCTTACGTTTAAGCACCATGTCGCATATATCGTTGACAAAGCGTCTAGGACCTTAGGATTCATTTTTCGCATCGCCAAGGACTTCACCGACGTTTACTGTTTAAAATCCCTGTATTGCTCCTTGGTTCAACCCTCGAATACTGCTCTGCTGTTTGGTATCCGCATTATTAGAATGGTTCTAACAGAATCGAATCAGTGCAGCATCGTTTCATCCGCTATGCGCTCCGTCTGCTTCCATGGCGTGATCCGCTCCGGTTACCAAGTTACAGCAATCGATGTCAGTTCCATCGACTCGAAACTCTCCAATCGCGCAGGGATATGGCAAAGGCTATGCTTATTGTCGACACTTTTCAGGGAAGAGTCGATTGCCCTGCCATTCTGGAAGCGGTTGACTTGAACGTTCGGAGCAACGCGATGTTTAGATTGCCTTTCCGACGAACCAATTACGGTCAACACACGTCGCTGATTGGATTGAAACGTGCGTTCAATAGAGTTGGTCACCTTTTCGACTTCCACTTGTCCCGCCAAACGATGTCCCAAATATTCCGCAGATATTTTACGAACAATAACGAACTGTGATTTTATATGTTTTTTGTTACGGTATTTGACTTTTTCGCATTTTTGTTCCTGTTTTGTCTTGTATTTCAAATGCAGTTTTTGTTTTTAGATTTTATAATTATGTATTAGTTATAAAAGGCCATCATTGGGGCATAAGATGTCTGTTGATGTTAATAATAAATAAATAAAAAAATAAGACAACTATATGTTGCTATAGAAACAAAAAGAATAATGATTTTGTTTGTTTTGATTAAGTTAAATTAGCGAACGAGAGAGTCGACGAAGAGAAATCGAACAAGTCAGTTAGGCCCTTATGAAAAATCATTGTCGATTTATTGATTGATTGATTTGTCTTTATTAGAGAGACTTTCAATTGTCGATTTACACAAAACGGAGATCATAAATGGTTCAGCCATTAACTATTTAAAGCCTGTATCCGCAATAATCGGGACATAGAAGCACGGCTGTAACCCTGTGCTGAATCAATAAAAAATGGCCAAAAATTAACTGAGAACTCTTTGATGTATGTTTATCATTTGTGCAAAATTTCATAAAAATCGATGCATTACTTTTAACTGTGGATGAGAAACAAAAATACGTGGTTTTTAGGATTTTGTACAATCATCACCCAATTTCATTCGCATACTGGATGGTTCTTTTCCGCTACAATTCAATGTTCTGTGAGGATAATTATGAAATTTCGTAAGCAGTTTTGAAACTTATAGAGACACCTTCTTGCAAAATTTCATCAACTTAATGTTACTGGTGTTGATAGGGGATAGTGTTAGTGAAAATGTTTCATGTTTTTCATGTGCGATGTTTGCCCATTCATAACTTTTGAATGTCTCTGCCAATTTTCATGAAATTTTCACAGAAGGTGGTTGATTATGTATATATTATGCTTGCAAAATTTGATGAGTATTGGTGTAGTACTTTCAACAATACAATCCATACAATAAGGATGTTGTCTGAGGGGCTAAAATCACGGTCAGCACCAATATATGCTTCGACTATAAAATTGTTGATAGTGCATCAATTTTTTTGAAATTTTGCCTATACAAGTAAAGTAGATTGAGGGGTTTGTGTTCAAAATTTCAGCCATTTCCTTTATCAAATTCAAAAGTTACAGCGCTGACAAGTTAAACCAGGGGCTGTACAAAATTCAATTGCTCGCGTTCTACTGTTTCATTGCTACAACACAAGGTACTTCACCGATTCACATGAAATTTTGCAGGTGAAATGAACGCATCTTAAGATATTATCAGGCAAAATTTGAGCAATTTTAATGTTTCTATTGCAGAGTTACAGCTATATTTCTGTGTCCCGATTATTGCGGATACAGGCTTTATGATCTAGCGCATACATGATTCGAATCCCATGTGTAAACTCCCAATAATGGTAAACTATTATTTAAAAACCGTGAAATTTTCCCATTACTAGTTTACACGCCATAAAGCTACTGTTGGCGATGTAAGGGTTTAGCTTATATTTCTGTTGACATATTTACGATTCCAAGCGTCGTTAATTCTGACGAGCAAATGTGTGTGCAAATTGTGATGTTTTATTCTGTTTTGATGTTTCACTGATGCAGGTAATTAGCATGTGATTCTGGATATTCGGCAGTTATATTCAACCTTTACCTAGCATCAATTAACACTTTTCATCATTATCGGTCTGTCTCTTTGTGACGTCAGACTATCATATGGAATTTTTTAGTGCAATTTGAGCTAGCAACTCCTGAGAAATAAAGTTTTCAAAGCGGACATGATCATTTGCATTCACTTACCGATATTGCTTCAAGTCGGAGAATGACTTATCCGGTACGTCCAGGTAACGGATGCCACTTTCTCCGGTGATGGCGGCCCCATGTAGAGGTAACTCCTCTCTGGCGGGCATCTTTTGCAGCGTGTTTGATGAAACCAGTTTCGACCCCGGAGAAAGAGCTCGCTTGCGTGTCATTAGTGGTCCGACCTGTGCTGATCTGCTACACCCGTTTTTCGCGAAAATTGTGAAGCATGCTATCATAACCAACAGCACATTACCTACGCGCGCAGTTGATATCGTATCGTCGTCGGATGATTGGTGGTCACATTGCGGCAGTATCGGAGCACGTACGAAAGCCGAAAATTGCGAGAAGAAAACAAAAAACACGACACTCATGAGTAACGACAACGGTAAAGCATGTTTGTAATACAATTTAGCGAACGAAAATTTGATCCACAGCGTTATGAATTCGTCTACTGCACAACGGGAAAAAATATTGGACAGCTAACACCGTGTTCAAAAAGAGATCATATGTACATACTAAACAATACCTTCTTGTTAGCAGAAGTAGAAAGAATTTACTTTTAAAAGCTTAAGACCTATTGAATGTCGAGGGTAATTTGTTTATCCGGATATGTCTATCTAAGGTATGAATTGAGTACCCTTCTTAACCATCGAGCAGTCGCGTCTTCGGTCACCCTCAGTGACACCACGCTCATACTATGTAACGCAATAATGATTTTTTCAGATTTCATATCAACGCTGCACTGGAATCGGTAAGTGGGTGTACTTCTAGTACTAAACATAACAATGTAAAATATCCACACAGCTGATGCCCTACACATCGAGCCCACCAACACAGGGGCCGGTACCTACGGGTTAACATCCCCCCATGTTCAGATAGTTTGTTTCATGGGATGGGATGGGAACAAGGGGTTGCGACCAATGGTGGGCCCTCAGCAGCCACAGAGCAGGGCGATCCAAGGAGAGGACCCTCCTTGGACAAAGGTAGAGCGGAAGAGAAAGAAGAAGGTGAATCCGCAGGCAGAAGTGCAGCACGCCAAGCCAAGGCGTAGGAAGGCAGGTGCCAGGCGCGAGAAAGGCGACGCTATCGTCATCAAGACGGAACAGTCTAAGTACTCGGACGTCTTGAAGACGATGCGAAGCGACGCCAAGCTTGAGGGTCTTGGAGCCGACATACACAGTATTAGACGTACTCGTACGGGTGAGATGATCCTGGAGCTGAAGCGCCAGAAGGAACACAAGGGCGCCGCCTACAAGAGGCTGGCAGAAGAGGTCCTTGGTGAGGGTGCGCAGGTGAGGGCTCTGACACATGAGGCGACTCTGAAGGTCAAAGACATTGACGAGATCACCGAAGTGGAAGAGCTCGTCACGGCACTGCGGCAACAGTGCGATGTGCAGGTGGCCGCCGCAGCCGTTAAGCTACGGAGAGGGCCAGCAGGGACACAGATAGCCTTGGTTCAGCTACCTGTGGCGGATGTTAAAAAGTCCGTTAAAGTAGGAAGTATAAAGGTGGGCTGGTGTGTATGTCACCTGACATTCCACGAGCCACCAGAGGTTTGCTTCAGGTGTCTGGAACCAGGACACAAGTCGTGGGACTGCAAAGGCCCCGACAGGCGCAAACTGTGTAGGCGATGCGGCGCTGAAAGTCATAAGGCCCAAAGCTGCACGAGTCCGCCCATCTGCATGATCTGTACCGGGAAAACCTCGAAAAACAGACATACGATGGGTGGTGCGGGTGCCCGGCCTTTAAGAGAGCCGCAGTGAACAACAAATCACAGTGCAGGTAACGCAACTGAACCTGAACCACTGTAATGCGGCTCAGCAACTGCTTTGTCAGGCGGTTTCTAAGTGGGAGACGGATATCGCCATCATTTCGGACCCATACCGAGTACCCGCCGGCAACGGCAACTGGGCCTCGGATGGGACCAGGAAAATGGCGGCGATATGGACGACGGGTAAATACCCCGTGCAGGAGTTGGTGTCTACTACCTATGAGGGCTTCGTGGTCGCCAAAGTAAACGGGGTCTTCTTCTGTAGCTGTTATGCGCCTCCGCGGTGACCGATCGAGCGGTTCACGCAAATGCTGGACCGCTTAACGACCGTGCTAACAGGGCGAAGGCCGGTGGTAATAGCGGGTTACTTTAATGCTTGGGCTGTGGAATGGGGAAGCCTTTTCACGAACCAGCGGGGTCAGATCCTGCTAGAAACACTGGCCATCTTAGATGTCGACTTGGCTAACGTCGGTACCAAGAGTACCTATAGTCGAAACGGAGCGGAGTCAATTATTGACGTGACCTTTTGTAGTCCTGGCCTAACAAGTAGTCCGAACTGGAGAGTAGATGATGGCTACACTCACAGCGACCAACTGGCGGTTCGCTACAGTATCGACTACAACAACATCAGACAGCGGATAGAAGAAGAGGCGGCTAGGCCAAGGCCAAGCCATCGTAGGTGGAAGACATCATACTTCGACGAAGAGGTATTTAGGGAAGCGCTCCGCCGTGAGCGAAACTTAATCGGTTTAGACGGCGATGAGCTGGTATGCCTAGGCGAGTCCACCCTAGAAATGGGAGGCCACCGGCTTACTGGTAGACCGACGCGATTGCGGACCTGCGCTGCGCCTGCCTACGGGCTAGGCGGCGGATGCAGCGAGCACGATCAGAGGAAGAGCGAAACGAACGGCGGGTGGTGTTCGCCGCTGCAAAAGCCGCGCTCAAGACCGAGATAAGAGCAAGCAAAAAGGCCTGCTTTGAGGGTCTCTGTCAGAGTGCCAATACGAACCCGTGGGGTGACGCCTACAGGATCGTTATGACCAAGACGAGAGGTGTGATGGCTCCTACAGAGCAATCTCCAGAGATGTTGGAGGGGATCATTGGAGGACTTTTTCCGCGTCATGATCCTAGTCCTTGGCCTCCTTTCGTAGGACAGCCGGGGACTGGGGCTGGCGATGAGGAGAGGGTCACCGATGTGGAACTTGCGGGGATAGCTAAGTCCCTTAGCGTAGGTAAGGCCTGGCCTTAAAAGTAGCTATTGCAGAGGCTCCCGAGATGTTCAGGTCTGCTATGCAGAAATGCCTGGACGAGGGAGTTTTCCCAGAAGCTTGGAAGAGGCAGAGCCTGGTACTATTGCCAAAGGCGGGGAAACCACCCGGAGACCCGTCGGCATATAGACCAATATGCTTGATTGACACGGCGGGGAAGGTGCTCGAAAAGATCATCCTCAATAGAATGTTGCGGTTCACTGAGGGAGTAAATGGTCTTTCGAGTAACCAGTATGGCTTCCGGAAGGGGAGGTCCACCGTAGACTCTATCTTGTCGGTTACAAAAACCGCCGAGAAAGCACTTGAGCCTAAGAGGAGGGGACCCAAGTAACACACTTGTCACCGAAGAGTCACGGCGGCGCAAGTTTTTGTTGCGCAAAAGTCACTGTGGCTTACTTCTAACAAATAAACACTTACTTGCTAGAAGTAAGTCTCAGTGACTTCTGCGCAACAAAAACCTGCGCTGCCGTGACTCTTCGGTGACAAGTGTGTTACTTGGGGAATTCGCTTCTGCGGGGTAGTGACTCTGGATGTAAGGAATGCACTTAATAGCGCCAGTTGGGCCGCTATTGCCGATGCGCTCTTGCGTCTGGGGATACCGGAGTACTTGTACAAGATTCTCGGAAGTTACTTTCAGAATCGCGTACTAGTTTACGACACGGAGGTGGGTCGGAAGTGCTTTCACATAACCTCAGGAGTCCCGCAAGGTTCCATCCTGGGTCCGGTGTTATGGAATGTCATGTACGACGAGGTGTTGAGGTTAGAGTACCCAGTGGGTGTGGTGATTGTCGGATTTGCTGACGATATTACGCTCGAAGTCTACGGTGAAACGATCGAGGAGGTAAAGTTGACTACCAACCACTCGATCAAGGTTGTGGAGGCGTGGATGCGGTCCAGGAAACTGGAGTTGGCTCACCACAAGACAGAGGTGACGGTTGTTAACAACATGCAATCGGCGCAGCAGACGGAGATCCGTGTAGGAGAGTGCACTATCATGTCTAAGCGCTCTGTCAAACACTTGGGCGTGATGATCGACGATAAGCTTACCTTCGGTAGCCACGTCGATTATGCCTGTAAAAAAGCCTCCACAGCTATTTCGGCACTGTCTCGGATGATGTCCAATAGCTCTGCGGTGTACGCCAGTAAGCGCAAGCTTCTGGCTAGTGTTGCTACGTCCATTCTTAGGTATGGCGGCCCGACGTGCGGCACCTCGTTAAGTACTGAATGCTACCGACGGAAGCTGGGATTTATTTGTTCAGCAAAATCTCATTCCGGCTAGGAAATCGTCTGTCACTTTTTCTCGATGATACGTGGTGTTCCGTTCGGCCGATAGATTTGCAAAACGGCTAGTAGTGCTTTGCCCCGGATTTTTCAATATTTCTGATAGTTTCCGCGAGTATTGTTTCAGTTCCGATCAGTTCCAATTTTAACGATTAGTGTTGCTGCAAAGGAAGTGTTGGAATTCCTCTCATGTGATTTATGGGGCCTCCACGTGCTAATCGATTCGGCTGGCGAAAGAGTGCACATGCTGCTGTGAATATTTTTTTTGATGATTTTAGAAGAAAGAGCTTTTGTTGCAATTTTTATTCTGCTAGTGATTTAAATGTTTGTTTTTCAATAATCGGGCGGCGTTCAAAGTTGGAAACTGTATCGCGGAATCAGACAAATCGGTTTATGGAGTGAGTGTGATGAGAAAAGGGCGGAAAAGGAAGAAAACAGGAGTGGCAATACCAGTGGCCTTCGTCGTTGATTAAAACCTGAAACAAACATAAACCGTTCCCGTATGTTTCTGGTCAGGGATGGTTCTAATCACAGTGGTACTGGAATCCTTAATAACGGAGACCTGGTGAGAATGTTCCTAATTTATTTTTGCATATATTTATCTAATAATAACCATATAGCATGTATGCGTGAAGGGTGTGGAATCAGAACTTCTTCTCGTTTCAGAGAGCGAGTAATGGCGCTTAAGCCTAAGCTTTCGAGCTAGGACATGAGGAATAAATGCCTATGTCCCATCCCAGGAGAAAGAGCTTCAACGGAGTGACATTAACCTTCTTAGCAAAGTCCCTCCCAACGTTTATACATAACTTTTATACCACATACTATACGGAGCGGCTGACGAGATGTCGCCGTTCTATGGTTTAGTTCAATTGTATTCAATGACGCTGCACAGTAGGCCTGGAAGAGACGAACCAGCCAAGAGCTGAAAGTCTCTCTAATAAAGACAAATCAATCAATCAGTAGGCCTGGCCGCTTCAATACTTGTAATGCATTTATAATGCGTTGCAAGTATTGATAATGACAAGAAAAATGATAGAAGTAGTCGATTCTATCATTTTCCAGGATTCTTTCAATGAATGGCTGTGTATGTGTAGACTAGACTCGACTAGAATGCTACCGACGGAAGCTGGAAAGTACTTACAGGCTTATGTGCCTGCGGATTGCGAGCGCATACCGTACCGTGTCACACGACGCTCTCTGCCTCATTACTGGTATGGTGCCTATCAGCATTCTTATCAGTGAGGACATGGAGTGCTTCGAAATGCGCGGCACAAGAGGCATACGCAGGACTGCCAGGATGGCCTCTATGGTCAAATGGCAGCGCGCGTGGGACAGTTCCACCAAAGGAAGGTGGACCCATAGGTTGATACCGAGGGTAGATAGTTGCATTAATAGGCGCCATGGGGAAGTTACATTCCACCTGACACAGGTCCTTACAGGTCATGGTTGCTTCCGACAGTATCTACACCGTTTCGGGCATGCGGATTCTCCCGAATGACCAGTGTGCAATGGTTTAGAGGAAACGGCGGAACACGTTTTGTTCGTGTGCCCGCGTTTTCGCACAATGCGTGACCGCATGCTTGCCACATGCGGGGAGGACACAACTCCGGACAATTTGGTCCAGAGGATGTTAGGGATGAGTTTGGCTGGAACGCCGTTTCAACGGCTATTACCCATATCGTCTGGGAGCTACAGAGGAGGTGGCGCTTGGACTCGGAGAATGGCTAGTCCAGATGCAGTGCAAAAAGTGGTCCAGGGGTTCGAAGTCGGCTTCGTAGGTCATACCGGTGCCCTGCGGTCGAGATCGACCCTTACAGCAATTAAGCGGCCGCGGAGAGGAAGTCCCGGTAGCGGTGCTGTCGTGGCGTCGGTCCACTGGGTTGGATCCGAGCCCGTGGTTGGAAAGGGGTCCCCGGCAAGGGTCGGGGTAGGTGAGACCCTGCTGTCTGCAACCTACGGATGCATCTGATAGGGCCTGAAGGGTAGTGATACCCTTCCTTACGGGCAGGTCAGATCGGGTTGCATGTGAGCATCAGTTCTTGATGTCCGCTCAGCAGTAGGGCGCGGGCGGGGTTGACCCTGCCCGCCTTCCGCGGACAAAGGGAGTGGTGAGGACCACTCGGGAAACTGGCTAAGCGCCAGCATGTTACCGTGATGGACTCTCCAAAGCGAGTCATCGATGTTCGTTGCTGCAGGCTACGCAGCTAACCTTGAGGGTGCAATATGCACTAGCTCCTCTCTGAAGCAATACCTTCTTGGTGGTTCCGGAGAGACGTAGGGTTTGGCGACCATAGGAATGTGTTTAGTGGGTCGAGGAGAGAGTAGTCATGGCTTCTACTATTGTAGTAGAAGACGGCCTCAGCCCCACACTATCCTAACCTTCCTGTTAGGGTGTCTGTTTGCAGATTATCCCCCTATGGTTTAGAAGGAAAAAAAAGATAGTTTGTTTCAAAAATACCGATGGCGTAGACTACCTAGGATGAAACCTAGACCAACTGGAGTGAGAGGCAACCACCTACACCATTGCGGTGTCAGTCATGTAGGTGGTTGCATCTCACCCCAGTCAGTTCAAATCCTTTCAATATAGAAAAACACCAAGGTGGTAGCGCCATCAGCGTGGTCGGCCCAGTATTGTCTGGGACGCTTAACAGAACTGGCACGATGGCCCTCCGGCGAGAAAATACGACTCACTTGGTTTCGCAGGATGGATAGGATGATCTACAGCGAACTACATCCCCGTAACTTCAACAACGTGGCGTTGCAGGAACTTTGTTGGACTGGACAGAAAGCGTAAAAAGCGTGCATCGAGCGGCTACCTTCTACCAAAACTGTGGTACCACCAATGAACTGGATTCATAGTGTTGGGCAAGATGCGACAACGTGTTATCGAGTGGCAACCGATCAACGCAAGGATGTGCATGTTCAGAGTTAAGGGCCGTTTCTTCAACTACATGGGATAACTACGCTGAACACGAAAGTGTAATCAGGCGAACCAGCCTGCACATTTTATCGAATGGATACGGCCAGTGATGCGTAAACTTTGCAGCCTCCCGTGGTATGGTAGTCCGAAGCACTTTCTTCACCCGCAAAGATATCTATGAAGCCACCTGGAGATCACCCGACCACCTAACAGAAAGCCAAACCGACCACGTTCATATCGACGGTAAATTTGTCACGGATATAAACAATGTCCGCAAATACACTGCAGTGCGAATATTGATTCGGATCACTACCTATTCTCTGTATGCATGCGCTCAAATCTTCTGACGGTTATTAACACGCGTCGAAGTCGAACGCCGCGGCTCAACATCAAAAAGCGGTTGTGTAACGTAGAAGTGGCTCAAGACTTTGCACAGTAGTTAGCAGAGGCCCTGCCAACGGAGGAGCAATGTGGCGTAGCTACACTTGAAGATGGCTGGAGGGACTTACGATCCGCCATATAGGTAGTACCTCAGCTGCAGCACTAGGCTTCGCGACTCAGGATTACAGGAACGACTGGTAGGACGGCGAATGTGAACAGTTGAAAAACGAGACGAATGCAGCATGGGCGAGAATGTTGCAACACCGCACGAGGGCGAACGAGGCACGTTATAGACAGGCGCGGAACAGACAGAACTCACCCGAATAAAAAATACAGTAGAAAAACCGAACGTTATAAAGTAACAGTACTATTTAGAACCATATTTTTACAATAGACACCACTGTAAAAATAAAAATACAAAAACAATAAGATGTAATGTTGGATACCATACCTCCTCCTCTTCTCTTCTTGGCGTAACGTCCTCACTGGGACAAAGCCTGCTTCTCAGCTTAGTGTTCTATGAGCACTTCCACAGTTATTAACTGAGAGCTTCCTCTGCCAATGACCATTTTGCATGTGTATATCGTGTGGCAGGCACGAAGATACTCTATGCCCAAGGAAGTCAAGGAAATTTCCTTTACGAAAAGATCCATACCATACCGTGAATTGTAAATAAGATTTTTACAATATATTATACAGGTTGTTAAGTATCGTAACAATGTAAAAAAATATTTTTCTCCATATATATTTTTTTGCAAAACCATACATTTTATTGTTAATGAATTGTTCAAAATACTGATACGTGGGTTTAAATATACCGTACATTGTATGGTACATGAATGGTTTCAAACAATAAAATGTACCGTAAATAAATTGTTTTTAATTGTAATTTCACTACTGGTTATACATTTAATCAAATGGTTTTGGAATGGTTCTCTTTTGTTATGTTGAATTGTTTTACATTACATAAACCATATATTGTTATATTATCTTGCCATTTTCCTCCGGTTAATGGCATCTTAGGCTTATTAGATTTATTAGAATGCGCTTTGGGAATTCCCAGAGCGTTTTGGATAACCCACGTGGATCGCCCACGTCTAAGTCTGAGTAGTCTCTGATTGCATTAACAGTTGAAGCTTAGGCTCCCATTCCCCACCAGCCAGATAACCGGGTTTCGCAAACTAAGCATTATTTGTGGCAACACTTTGAGCGGCATGATGGAACTATGCCGAGCGCGCTAAGTGTTATTAGACCACTAATGTAGTTGCATGAAGTGGGTGACGAGGTACATAAGTATCATTACAGCGTGCTTAACCGTTATTGCAATATTGAGGCACCAGTTTGACTAAATTTTGAAATACATAACAACTCATGAGATAACTGTCAAGTTCGATTCAAATATAAGTTAGGTTAAAAAGCGAACCTGCAGACGAACCTATATTAAAAGGCATTTCAGTGTTCAGTCCAGTCCATATGTTAAAGATGGCTCTACGTCAAAGATAAAGTTTGTCAACCGCATTTGATTCGATTGTGGTCGAAGGCAAGTTCACATGAGAGAAGAGGAGAAAACTCCCCTAAATGCAAATACAGAAAGAATAGTGTTGAAATGTTGAACTCATCTACTGATTTACGGTAATCTGACCTGCATCTTTCCGGGTTGGCCTACATTGCATTCGTATTTCTCTCATCGCTTTCTACACACCTAGCCCGCCCTCGAGCCCGCCATATCTCTTGGATCCCTGCTTGGACCTGCAGTTCTTAGGACATCTGCTTTACCACTGATTTAAACATGTTATTGGCATTAACCCTTTGGAGCCGGAGGGGTCATATATGACCCCGGCGATGAAACCGAGCATAACAAACGTGTTTGCATCAAAAAAGTCACAAACTTCAACAAAACAAAGCACGGAAAAAATCTTAAACTGAATAAATCTGGTGTTCGATTTGAATAGGTCGAATCTGCAAAGGAATCACAGCAAACATACGATCTATTCAAATCGAACACCAGAAATAATTAAAAATTCACGGAAAAATAATGTTTCGGAAAAGTGAATGGTTCAAACGTAAGAAAAACAGTATAATATATTGTTACATAAAAATCCAATGTAAATGTATAGTATAGCGAACCATTTCATTACAATACACTTTATTGTAGCTGGTACACTGTATGGTGCAGGAATGGTTTTCACCATACACCCTATGGTTAGTTTTTATCCGGGCAGTCTTCCGGAAGAAAAAGCGCCAGCAGGAGAAACGAGATCGCGAAGCGATGGAAGACCTGTACCGCGCTAAGGACACACGAAAGTTCTATGAGAAGCTGCACCTTTCACGCGGATGCTTTGTGCCACAAGCCGACATGTGCCGAGACAATCACGGGAATCCTCTCACGAGTGAACGAGAGCTGGTCGAGAGATGGCGCAGGACGAAAGACTTCCTGCCCCTAATTTCCAAGAGATTGAGAAGGAAGTTGGCCGGTTAATAAACAACAAAGCCGCTGGAGCAGATCAACTACCGAGCGAGCTTCTAAAATACGGTGGAGAACAAGGGGTGGATCACTATTGTGACATCTGATATATGAAAAAAAAAATTGATTGCATTCAAATGCATTTTGATGCAATTATTCATTATTATTACCCCCAAACTCATGGAGTTATCCTCAAGCCCTTGACAATTCTATTAACAGAGAGGTGTTGTGCATACTCAGAAAAAAATCAATACTTAATACTTAATGACAGACTAAAGCACGTTTTGCCTGGTTGACCCCAAGTTTCCAGGTGGGGTTGACCCCAATATCCAGGCTAAACTGACTCAGTTTAACTTAGACAAAAACATTTTTTTAACAGCTGCTGTTGTGTCATTTGAAGAATATAAAACAAACTAAGATTGAATGAAGTGACGAAACCTAGGACGAAACTTTATTGAATATATTATTGAGTCTTCCCTGCCATCTTTCACCGATGTCTCGCATGCGGTCAACATTCCACTGATCGTCCATCACCGACACATTGTTCCGGCCGTTCTCGTTATGCTGCTTGTCTATTTGTACCAAAACTCGGAATTTCGCGGAGCTTGTTCCCGCCGCGTCCGATGATGAGCGTGACATACTTTGCGTCGAAATACAACTTATCTGTCTTGGTCGTGGCCGGATCGATTCTCGGTGGTTCACGTAGGGTCCACCACAGGGAACGCCGTCGTTGCGAAATCCATCGTCGAAACGGTATCCTCAATCATGGCATCCTCTCCGCTGCCGCAGCCTCGGCCCTCCCAATCGTACCAGGATATGTACACACAACCGGCTGCCGGAGCTGTAGAGGGAGTTCCACCTTCCGAAGTTTCCGGCGTATAAATATATCAAATATATCAATGATGAGTTGATGAAAAATATATAAAAATGCATTTTCATACATTAGATGCAAATTGAATGCACATTCAAAGAGTGATCTTGGTGGAGAAGCACTGGTGAGAGCACTACACTAGGTCATTACCAAGATTTGGGAGGAGCAAGTATCAGCGGAGGAATGGATGGAAGGTATCTACAAAAAGGGCGACAAATCGGATTGCGGGAACTATCGCGCGATCACACTACCGAGCGCTGCCTACAAGATACTCTCTCAAATTTTATGCCGCCGTCTATAACCGATTGCAAAAGAGTTCGTGGGGCAATATCAGGATAGATTCATGGGTGAACGCGCTACAACGGACTAGATGTTCGCCATCCACCAGGTGTTGCAGAAATGCCGCGAATACAACGTGCCCACACATCACTTGTTCATCGATTACAAAACGGCGTATGATACAATGGGTCGAGACCAGCTATGGCAGATTATGCACGAATACTGATTCCCGGATAAACTGATACGATTAATCAAGGCACGGTGATGGTCTTTCGTGCTTACTGTTCAACATTGCATTAGCCTCATATTAGAGGGTGGATAAGGAGAGCGGGGACAAACACAAGTGGAACGATTTTCACGAAGTCCGTTCAGCTGCTTGGTTTTGCTGATGATTAAATTTGATGGCGATGGCGGAAACGTACATCCGACTAAAGAATGGGGCCAGGCGAATCGGATTAGCCATTAATGTGTCGAAGACAAAATACATGATAGCAAAGGGCTCCAGGGAGGAATCACCACGCCCGCCATCCGGAATTTCTATCGTCGGTGATGAAATCGAGGCGGTTGAAGAATTTGTGTACTTGGGCTCACTGGTGAACTGGTGAACGCCGACAACGACACCAGCAGAGAAATTCAGAGACGCATTGTGGCGGGAAATCGAGCTTACTTTGGACTCCGCAGAACTCTACGATCGAGCACAGTTCGCCGTCACAAAAAGTTAACTATCTACAAGTCGCTGATTAGACCGGTAGTCCTCTATATGGGCACAACACATGGACTCTACGTGTAGAGGACCAACGCGCCCTTGGAGTTTTCGAACGGAAGGTGTTGCGTAGCATCTACGGCGCAGTGTAGATGGAAGCCACGAGCTGTATCAGCTCCTGAGAGAACCAACCAGCGTCCACACCGATAAAATCGGGAGGTTACGATGCGCGGGTCACGTCATCAGGGTGTCGAATAGCAACCCGATTAAAATGGTTCTCGGGAGCCATTCGACCGGTACATGAAGACGTGATGCGCAGCGAGATAGGTGGATCGATCAAGTGGAGGTCGATTTGCGGACCCTTCATAGAGTACGGAACTGGAGACGCACAGCCATGGACCGAATAGAATGGAAACGACTTCCTCATACAGCAGAGGACACTCAGGCCTTAGTCGGATCAGTAAGGTAAGTAAATGTACATGACATTTTACATCAGGGTAATAGAATGAACTGTAAGAGGGGCAGTGGCCGGTATTTTGGATACTGTTTCGCTACAACTCGGTCAATTCCAAACCAATTTACTAGACATTTTGTACACGGCTAGATATTATACGTATCTCACCGCGTTCCAAAATTGTGTTATTTGGTTTGAAGTTGGATGATTTACAGCAAAAAAGTGCCCAACCCAAAGTAGAAGCCCTACCGAGATGGTTCCACTTCTCTATGTTATACCCCAGACAGACATGTGATACGAGTGTGATTCCTGTACAACGGTACGCAGTGTCATGAAAATTCCAACAAGACTGACTTGAACTGAGAGAATTTTCAGTATGGCACTCATTTCAATCGCAATCGTACAGTGATTCTTGTATCACATGTGTGTCATAAGTATTATGTTTAACCCTCTAATACCCAACCCCGCCTTTAAACGGGGTATAGTTTGAGCATTTTTGTAATTTTTGTTTCGTTGAAAATCAAATTTTTTATATTTTTGGCTGACATTTAGGACTGTTTTGTATGTCTCAAAATGGTTTTTGGTGTATTTTAAAGCGTATTTATATTTTTTGAAAATCATTGGGAAATTGATGTTTTAATAACTTTTTAGAAGTTATTGTTTATTTTGTATTGAATCGCTACAATTAACATATTTTAAATTTTTCCCAAATGATTCTATCCTTGTTTAATAGTTTAAGGGAATCGAATACACTCTAAAATTATTTTCCCTAAAATTACACGGAAAATAAAATTTTCTATGAAAAAAAATAAAAATAAAAATATTTCAACAATAATCATAAATTTTCAAAATGTTTTCATCTCAAAAAATCCGTACCCCAAATAGGCTTCCAGGAAAAATATTAAACTGTGGGGATGTTCAAAAATAAAAATTAGAAAAATCGAAAACTGAAATTCACGAAATCGAGAATTAAAAAGAATCATCTTCCAAAACATGCTTAAATCGATTTTAGATGACGAAAAATGATATTTAGATCAAAATCTAAAATTTGGGTATTAGAGGGTTACTTGACTGTAGAAAATCAATATAGTGGATCTTCGAATGTCATGATACTTGGTGGGTTTGTAGTGCACCGAAAATAATTAGACGGGTCACTGTTTTTTAAATTTAAATTTAAATTAAAAAAAACAATAACTTTACAAAAGTTTTCCATGTAATCTATGCCTTTTACAAACCCTCTAACTATCGACATTTTTCAATTCAATATCAACGTCATTTCTTGACTCTTTTTGTTAAGGGATTCAAATTTATTGGTCGCAGTGTGGTTATGTCCCAAGCAAAAACAAAACAGTTCCCAATAACTGTGGAAGTGCTCATAGAACAAGCTGAGAAGCAGGCGTTGCCTCAGTGGAGACGTTTCGCCGAGAAGAGAAGGAGGATCGATTGCATAATTGAAGTGAAGATGCATCAAATGTTAGTGATAGGGTGGGGTGGGGCAAGATGAGTCGCCTAAGGATGGATCACCATAAAGGCTCCCCCAAACCAAGGCGACTTTTCCTGTGACACGATTTTTTATCGCCGCGATTTTTCTCAACGACTACAGCGATAAATGCGTCGCATCAACCATCTACACCAACGCGAAAACTAGTCACAAACAAAACTTAGTCGCCTCGCGACAGCGACAAAAACTGTGCATGCAGCGACCAGCGCCGCGACACACCGGCGACAAGTACAAAAATCGCTGCACTGTCGCTTGTCGCCTGCGACGACATCGTCGCAGTGTGGAAGGTCCCCTTCAAATCAGTGCGCAGCGATTTCGCGACAAAAACATAGCGACAAAAAGTCGTGTCGCTGGAAAAGAGTCGCGTCGGTCTGGGGGAGCCTTAACTTTATAAATACAAATCGTATTAGTTTGTATTCGTCCGCTACTCTTTAATACACTAGTTAGCTATGCTAAAAGTCCATAAAAAGTTCATTAAATACAAAATATGATGTTAAACAAGCAGTTTTAAAAAGTGATCGATTTTGCGCCGTGAAAAAAGTGCGGGGCAAGATGGGTTACCTTTTAAGTAATTCACATTTTCTCAACGGAAAACGTCAAAATATAATATTTGTTCTGCATTCATATATGCTCCATATCCATGCTGAGTAAACAAGACCTACTAGCAGTGTTGGTAAAAACTCAAATTCTCAAATCTCATGGTTGAGTTGTTTCACGCGCGATTCTTGACTCGCCAAACTCACCGTCGAAAAAATCATGCATGAGTTGACTCGTGATTTTACTCATTGCTTTATTTCTTGGTGTTCTTATTGTTTACACCGAAGTTTTTAGGATTGTATGATAGAACAAAAGCAAATCTAGCATACAACAACATTGATAGCCGTTTAAATTAATTTGGATTCGTTTTACAAGCGAACGAGATTTCGGCGCTTGACTCGTGAGAGCGAGATTTTGCATGAAAATCTCGCGCGTGAGAAAATGATTCAGAATCGCGCGCGAGTTTGCTCACGCAGGAGCGGCTCATGAGTGCGCTTTGAGTGTGAGTTTACCAACACTGCCTACTAGTAAACATTTTATAAATTTATTTGGAATATAAAAAAACTTTACGATTTGTGTGGTCCTAAGGCGACTTAAAAATCGATGTTTTCACTAAAAAATTAACATTATTTTATGTTATAATTTTGAGCGTTCATTCCGCTTGATTGAAGTCATTTATGAGATAGTCTTGTAATAAAAAATAAATAACTTTTGAATGCTCCAAAATACGTTCAAAATTGAAGGTGACCCATCTTGCCCCGCGGCCGTTTATATGGAGATTATATGGAATGTATCGCATAAGAAAAATGGCTGAAAACCATTTTATTTTTTATTTCCATTGAGAGTGAATAATTTTTCAATCAATGCCCCAAACTATTGTATCGGCACCAACATTTCAAAAGGGCGTAACTGCATTTACAACCAATGCCTTCTCACAAAGCTGTGGAGCGTATCCCATCCCTCTCGAGCAATCTACTAGCACAAATAGAAAGATAAAATCCTCCTCTTTCGATTAATGGATGTGAATGTGAAAAAAAGCAGTTACGCCCTTTTGAAATGTTGATGCCGGTATATTCATGCTGGTCATCTAACAAAATTATTAACATAATCAAAACATATGCGCTCGAAAATGGCACTGACCCATCTTGCCCCGCGACCCATCTTGCCCCGCCCCACCCTATATTATTCCCACCACGAGCTTTGTGTAAACATTCTATGTGCAATTTATTACCGTTATGAATAAATAAAACAATTACAATTACAATTTAGGTAACTCAACGACATGCGTAAAAGACTCATGACGTAATTTCTATGTTCGGTATAGTACACAAAAATTTGCATTAATGACGTTAATGAAATAAGTTAAATCGTTAAATGGCACATTTAGCTTGAACTATGTCTCACGTGGGATTTGCGTCATTCTTCGCCAGTTGAGTTTTCATTCTGTCTTAGTTTTGCCTGGGACATACTCGTGATCAAGAGGTCTTCATCAGGTAGTTTAGTAGCCAATTTGAATCGCCATTCCGGGACGGCGGGTTCGATTCCCGTTTCCCGTTAGGAGTTTTCTCGACTACCTTTTCATAGTGTAGTTTTGCTGTTTGCGGCATAGTTGTCCCATGGTCTATGGGAATCCCTATTAACATGGGACTACTATGCTGCACACGGAGGAGTAGTCAAATGCGCTAGAAGCGAATAAGACAGGCGGAACATCTTCTACGAATAGAACTAAATAGGTAGTGTCTATTATTTGGGAATACAAGAAAAAAAAACAAAATCAATTTGGAATAAAATTTCAACATTTTCCAATTAATTCTATGAAGATTCCTGCATGTTGTATCCAGGGATTATTTGCCCTTTTTAAGATTATAAGAATTCTAAATTTTGGAATTTCCATTCATCATTTTTACGATGTACTTATCAGTAGGTCGGCTCCAGAGGCACGTTCCCCTCCATTTTGGAAATTTATGCCATAAAACATTGAAACTTTTATGGTTTTATCGATAATTGTCTACTCAAAGGGCAAGAGAGTAAATAGATATTTTAAAGTTGGTAATGAAATGAAAGATTTGATAGTATCCGCTATGGTGCGAACAAGTGTGAAATTGCTTATTTAGAAGGTTAAAATTAGGAATGAAGACCACATATGAACAATACATCGGATGCGTAAACCCTTTGCCTAACGTCGCCGAAATGGAAACGGCTTGGTTGATGTACTCAAACCACCACGCCAAGACAGGCATCCTGTTAGAAATGTTTGCAGAAGTTTCCCATTGATAAGAATCGAGGCAGTACATTGAGCGAAACAAGAATAGCACCACCCTGTTTTTTTTATAATATTTTTAGAGTTTCCATGTCAATTGAGTTGTTTAGTGAATAAAATATTACTGTTTTCTATAGCCTAATCGGAAGAGCTCATTTTTCTGAGTATAACCTGATTTTATTGCATTCCAATTGCTGTGTTATGATGAATAAAGAAAACAGTTTTAATTTTGTGGGGTGTGATGTGAATTGAAGGTTAATTTAACAAGTGAATCTGGCGAAGTAAAAATTGACCGGCGATGAAGAACAATTCCTATAGCTGCTGATTTCTCGTGGTTGTCTTCGGCACTTCATAAATGAAGTGAAATTGAAACGTGAAATTTACGTAATTATTCGATTTCCAGTGCTATAGAGGCTGGTTATCGATAGTCTACATCTTTTTGCGTCCATCGCAAGTTTAATTTTTGCAAATTTAATTTTATTCATTAAGACTAACATGTCAGATGAATTATTTAAAATACAATTACAAATACAAATCTAATGAGGGATTGGCAAAGGTAAGTCATAATATATGAAATGATTGACTATTTTCCATCTGATGTGACGGATATTAGCGCATATGACGAAGTAAATTTTTACCGTAATACCTTTTCTTAAAATTGAGAGATTTTTTTGAAGGAGTCTTTTCAACAATAAAAGGATTGAAAGGAAAAGGCTTAAATTAATTTGTCGAGGTAAATTTTTCGAAGTTCCTGCATAAGCCCAGTTTGGTAAATGAAATCGCTCAAGAAACTTCTTGAGCAATTTCTGGCAGGAATTTCCTACGGTGACTGCCATTTGAACTGTCATTTCTGCCGACAGCGATCGAAAAAAACGGTTTCTTGAGCGATTCAGGCAAGGAATTGCCCATGCACCTGGATAGGCTGAGAAATTCCTTCTGATCTGCAAACATTCCTATAGAGAAGATTCCTATAAAATATGCTAAAAATAGTACTCAAGAAATCAGTCAGAAATTTTAAAAATAATTTCACCAAAAGTTACATTTGATAATTTGTCTATGTTTTTTTCAGGAAATCCACTAGGGTAGAAGCTTTAGTTTTGGCCAGTCCGAAGTTTTGGCCATAGTACGGTATTCAGCCTGTTGCGATCTAAATCGGTATAAATATATCTTATTCTAGTGGATCCTAAAATAATATGATGATTGCAGCTGTGAAAACTATACAGTTTGATTAAAAACTGGAAGAAAAAACATTCCTTAATAAATCAGCTCCTAAATGGCTATTTTTCCCAGAGTGCTTCCAATTTGGCCACTCCCATAAGAAACACACGTGATTGGGCAAAGTAGAAACAAAAGTTGAGAATATGGCCAAAACTGCGGCAATGTAGCTATTTTGACCAGTGCCAGTTTTAATGCAAAAAAAAAATCAAGTATTAGTTTGATTTCTGCATTTTTCCAACAAAATATAGATTAAAACCTTTCATTTGGCACATTGGTAATTTTCATAGGAATATTGGTTATTTTTATAAAAAAAAAATCCTTAGACTGGTTAAAACCGGTGCTCGTACTGTATCACTTGATTTTTTTTTAAATCCGCCAAATTCTGTCAGTACTCAGTGATTAAAAAAAAAGCATTTATTGTTTCAATCAGTATTCTCGTAATTAATTCTCATCTTAATTCTTCCATTAATTTATCCTGGGATGATGCTAATGTTTCCTAGGGGACAAACAGAACACACGTCAAAAGTTTCACGAAAAGTGCTGTCAATTTAAAAGGTGTACATAAATTCCAGTATGTTTTTATTAAGAAAACTTTTAACCTGTTTCAGCAGAAATTCTTTTGGAATTCAGAATTCTGATTTCAATCTAGCTATTTCTTAGAAATCTGTTTCACTAGTTTCTTCAAAGGATTTCCCTAACATATCTTCAAAGTTTCTTCAAAAATGAGAATTAGGGTCTTGTACCATTTGAGCAGGTGTACCTATTTTGGGCACTTGCCGTTATAACTAAGTCAAATTCAAACCGATTGATTTGAGTTTTTGTATAGATTAAGATACTGTACGTGCCTAACTCAATACAAAAATTCAAATCAATTCGTTTGAAATTGACTTTGTTATAGCGTCAAATGCCCAAAATAGGTACACCTGCCCAAATGGTACAAGACCCTACATTTTTACCAGTAATTTCACCTTAACGCCATCAAGATTGTCTTACATATTTTTTTGTTTGCAGAACTAGCAAGTAAGTAAACACTCACGATTATAAAAGGGAATATATACAATTTTCAAGATCTACCAGAAACCAATTTGTGAAACCAAATATTACAAGAAAGCACAATAAAGAGCATGACTTTCCAAATAATTTATCTCGTCCAGATATTTGAAAACAAAAAAAATATATATATGGATAATTGCAAGTATTTCACAACTCATAACACGGACATAAAAATCGCAAATGCATTCTTTAATTAAATTTCAGACCAACAGCCAGATTCCCTGATAACATAAAACTAGAAAATTTACAATTTAAAATTCTTGAGAACATGTCGCAAATTGTCTATATCTTGAGTTTTAAGTTATTTTCTATTTCCAATAAAAATATCCGGCTAATCGTTGCACTAGCAGCTGGAGCAGTATCCAAGACATTTAATTTTTCATAAGTACCCACCAATGAGTATCATTTTACGTCCTGTACTGTCCCTGATATCTAGTTTTCAATTATTTATTTATTTATTTCATTTTATTATCGACACTTTACACATGAAAGTGCATTCGTGTCCGTAGTTTTCAATGTTTTGTTCCTTTTGTATTAAAAATTAGTAATATTTCATTTTGTCCGAAACTGTGGCTCTCCAAACAGTCACGCAATGACGAGAGAACCTTTTGGACCGTTTTACAACGTGGGAAATTCTCAACAACTAGGGTGACTAAGGGTATTATCGGCAAGTTTGTTCTTTTCGTCATAGGGATTTTTTTTTGTGGGCCAAATTTCATGAAAATTGGGCATTTAACTCAGCTTCGTTGGGATGGATTTGAGGTCAACCCTGAGTTCAACAGGTTTCAAAAACCCCCCATGACGAAGAGAACAAAACTGCCGAAAATACGTAAGTACCCCTATTCCTGGAATACACTTCCTAATCATTAGCTTGTAATTCTGTTATAATCGAAATCAGCCAATTTTCCGTACTGTGAAATTTTCCCACAGAAATCTCTGTCCCAAAACCTGACCCTCGAGCATTCGCAATTTTGTTTGCCGCATTCATTAGTGGTTGTTTTGTTTTGATCATCGATAGACACTGTGGTATCGATATAGCACCGCACCGCCAAGTTACGAACAGTTGCTTCATTTGGTGATCTCCATTTCAAAATGTGTAGCTCAATTCAATCTGAATTTGAATAGATCATGATTGTTATTGACACATTCTACCGTGACGTTACAACGTTTTGACGCATTCGTAGTCAGATTTTCCACTATAACTCATGAAAACGAGCGTAAACCTCAAAATATTTTTTCGTATTCGGATTCCTTGTAAAATTTCTGATATATTTGATCTACTGAACATTTAGTTTTCATTAGAAAAACGTGTTCAAAATGCGTATTTGTAGCGTGACGTTACAACGCGCTAGAATCCGACCCTCTCTAACGCGCTACCAACATATTAAAAAATCTGCTCAGATTTTTAGGATATTCTGAATTTTTTTTCCACCATTGAAATTTATTGGTTTGTTCTTCAATTCAATGGAATAAAACATGTAAATTTCGGATTTGTTTTTGGGAAATCGACCTTTACATTTCGTGACGTTACAACGCCCGTTCAGTTTCAAACAGGGTTCTGCTCGCGTTGTAACGTCACGAAAATGTACATCATTTTAGAATCAGAATAATCAGCCAAAATTGCCCGAATTTGTGAATATATCATTGCATTATTTTCACTGCTTCAAGAGCAACTTTATTCTATTGAAAATCCGTTTTGTGATAAATGGCTCGGAGGGCCAAGTTATTGCTATCAGCAGTATGAAAACTCCTTCATGAAGGTTAATGGTACCCATATTCATCTAATATTGTCCCAAAGACTAAACCGTTGTTATTCATTACTTCGCACCGCCAGATATTTAGATTTTGCAGCATAAACAATATAACGCCGTCGAATTAAACATTTTTTCAATAATTTATGCAATGTCATTGATTTAATTAAATACGCTTTAAGATGTGCGAGCAGTTATTGCACCAAAGACGTACCTGAGGATCTGCATACCACTTAGGGGCATCAATTTCTGTGATTCCAGAGATAAATAGACCTCATTCTGACAAAAAAAAATCATCCTGGATATGTCAGAGTCATAACTACTTAGAGAGTTAGTGTCTTTGGCAAAGTTGTTTGATAAGTCAAAAACTTACAGATGATTTACTATTGGATGTGAGATTCAGACACACTGGGCGACGCTTATTAAAAGTTAACAATAGTTTAGAATTTATCAAAAAGTTTTCAACAAATTTTGACTAGTTGAGAAACTTTTTTTTGGCAAAATCTTTGGGCACTTTATAAGAAGTTACAACATGTTGATTATATTTTTTGATGATTTTTCAAAATTTCAACTACCACTAGTCAGTTAGAAACTTGAACCAAACGGCTTTCAAACTGAAAATTCTTCAGACTCTAGTTTAATTTAAAAACACTTCACTAATACTTTACTTTTGCAAAAGAAAATAAAAAATGAATAACTCTTTTAAAGAAAAACTAGAAAGGACGAGCAAATTCCTTTTAATTCTACTACTGTGCTTATCTTCGGACAGATAGGCCTATTTCGTCTGTGACTTACAGACTTCTTCAGTGTCAAGTGCTCGACTGAAGAAAACCTCGCATTCGTTGTGGTATTTATACTAGAAGTGTATGTGTAGGTACGTGTGTGGGTAAAAGTGTAGGTATAAAAATGTAGGTACAAAATTGTAGGTACAGATTTGTAAAAAAAAGGGGTGTATCTACCTGTTAGAAAACAGGGTGTCAATAAGATACCTAAAGCTAGGAAAATTCCTACCGATTTGGTAGGTAGTCAATTGGTGTTGGTTGTGTGGTTGACTACCTACCAAATCGGTAGGAATTTTCCTAGCTTTAGGTATCTTATTGACACCCTGTTTTCTAACAGGTAGATACACCCCTTTTTTTTTACAAATCTGTACCTACAATTTTGTACCTACATTTTTATACCTACACTTTTACCCACACACGTACCTACACATACACTTCTAGTATAAATACCACAACGAATGCGAGGTTTTCTTCAGTCGAGCACTTGACACTGAAGAAGTCTGTAAGTCACAGACGAAATAGGCCTATCTGTCCGAAGATAAGCACAGTAGTAGAATTAAAAGGAATTTGCTCGTCCTTTCTAGTTTTTCTTTAAAAGAGTTATTCATTTTTTATTTTCTTTTGCAAAAGTAAAGTATTAGTGAAGTGTTTTTAAATTAAACTAGAGTCTGAAGTAACAAGTTCTACTAAAAGCTCTAAAGTAATAGTAAAGTGAAAATTCTTGACAAGATAAACAACTTTTCCAAAGACATCAGCATTCTAAAAGTCTAAAATCTAAGTAATTAGAGTCAGGACTCTAATAATAAATCTCAGGAGATTTATGAGTTTCTATTTCATAGATGTTACGTCTGCTTGTCGGCGATTCTTGTTATATCAAAAATAGATGTAACACTGACTATTTAGTTTAGACAGTTGGTGTTCTCGACAAATTTTGTTTGGCTGGTCAAGAACTTTCAATTGATGGGCCGTATGATTTCAAATCCTTCCACTAGGAGGCGCTAGAGAGCATACACATTTTTAGTTTTACTTATCTCAGGATCGTGATTAATTGGAAAGATGGTTGCTTCATTGAAGATTTTTGGTAGATCAAGGACTTTCAGTTTAATTGCCGTATGGTATTAATTTGGCATTTTCAACAGCATGCCAATTTTATTAATTACCCATTCACTTTTTATAAAATATATCAAAAATTCTCAAATTTTGACTGATAGTTCCTGATCTTGTTATCTGTAGTTTCTACAATTTTGGACTTGATTGGTTAGCTCTACACAAAGATGAAGCGCTTTAAGCAGAATCATATTTTTGACTGTTGTTCTATTAACTTTCATATCTAAGGAATAAGTGAATCAAATCAAATTAAATTTTGAAAGTTAAGAATTTGACAACAATTTGATTTGAATACAATTTGTCCAAAGTGAAAAAAAGTTCCAGCTTGTAGAATACTTTTCAAGAAATTCTAATCCCTTGCCTGCTTTTGCAAAATGGAAACTAACGTCTTCCAGTGGCAAAAACTCGCATTAATTGGTAAATCAACTGCAAGTCCTTTACTTACCAAACAACTTTGCCGAAGAAATCGTGTTTCTATGTAATAGGGATCCTGAGATGTATGAAATTTAAAATTTGTAAGTTCTCTAACGCCGCCTGTTGTTGGAACTTTAAATCAAACTATCCATCAACTGTAAGTCTTTGATCAAATTAATAACTGTAATTTCGTCAGTGTTTCATCTGTTGGCCACTGATATCACAGAAGTTTTAGGTTTGAGTGGTATTTGATTACGATTGAAAAATTTTACAATATCGTAGTACAATTACATCGTAGATTTTGGCCAAACACCATCTCCCCCGTCCTTCAAAAGTCTACGTTGTTTATGAACGGGCAATGGTACGCAATTTATAAACGATATCTTGAAAAAGAGCTCATACACAGAGATAACGAATCTGTTTTGAATATAGAACTACGTTTGTCAAATTCGGAAGCCGTCCAAGCCAGAAAGATTTGGTCTTTTCCACAGAACTTTTTTTCGTGACGTTACAACGCAAACTTCAACCAGGTGAAACTCAGGCTTCCGTGAACCGATTTTCTTTCTTTTAGTCTCATTTGAAAGATCTTTTCGAGTACAAAGAGCATACAAAATTTCATATTTGTAACGTTTTTCGTATTTGAATAAAATATGAAAATGTTGATTTTTCGTGACGTTACAACGCAACAAAAACCCATACTATGATCAGCCATATTTCAGAGTTGTAAAGTCTTCCGATTAAAAATCTTTTTATGCTAAAAAATCTTCATACATTTATCTACAAATGGTGGAAGGCTTTTGAAAAATCAGTGTGTTGGTGTTTAAAATACGACATTTTGGATGAAAAGTGTGCCTAAAAGACTTAAAATCACGATTTTAATGTTAATCTTAATCGTGGTTCAATTTATATTTATTGTCACACTAATATCATGTCGAAAACATTTTTGGATGACAAAAGTAATTTAGAATGTGATAAAAATGTCAAATATTCCATAACTCAACTTTGAAAAATCTGTATTGATGATACGGGGCCCGTAGAATGTGTCTATTATTGCGGTTCCACAAAAAGATCATACTCCACAGAACCGTCCCAGAACAATATTTTCTTTTAAGCTTCTCATTAGATAGTCACAATATGCTTATCGTGTTCATGATGTTTTCTGATAATCCACTGTCAACGCACAAGAAAGAGCACTGCCTTCATATGTTGCCTGTTATAGTTGTTCCAAGGATAAGCACACATTTTCTACATAAAAATTCACAACCCCACACGGTATGCCCAATAATTTTCCCACTGTTCACTGATTTTGTTACGCATTATTACATGAGTGAGACCGCATTTTGGGTTGAACCACCTTCCACGAGCTCGGAGACGTGTGTGTCTGTACTACGCGCGCGTCTTCAGCGGACTGAATTGATTGTTGACTAACGCCTCGGACTCGAACACAACTGCCCGCTATATCGAGTATCGTCGCGTGGTTCTACTAATCGTTCTGCAGCCAACATTCCCTCGCTGGTGGTTCTTTTCATATGGCACATATAGGTAGGTATAGTTAAATTATTCATTCAAAATGAACCAATCAATCGGCCCATTACTCGAACGGCCCATTGTTAGTATTTCCTTTTGTCGATAATTTTACTATTTCCATCCACCTCGTCAGCACAGTAGCCGCAACGTTGTAACGATGAAACTAAACTGACCGGCGACCGTCAATAGTGGTTTCACTAAACGGGCAGCGCCAAACGATATGCATCTCTAGTAAAGTTGAATTTCTTCCTTCCCGGCAAACTGGGCGAATGACTACTTTCACATAAAAAGAGCAAGGAAGTGTTCCGGATCGAAAACCTCTATCATTTTCCAACTATATGCATACAATCTGATAGGTTGTACGGTTTGAATACATTACTGGCCGAAAAGCACGTAAACATTGCGTGTTACCACTTACCAGAAACGGACCATTAGAGCTGCTGAATTTTCGGTAGGTATGAGAAATATTACCTAACTGTCGTGGACACATTATACCCCAGTCCCCGTGATAAAACTGTGTCCCATAATTTGGCTCATGCACGATGCTGAAAATTTGAATTCGATACCGTAGAATGGGGTTGCTTTGTAAATGTTTCATGTTACGTTAGTTTTCCTATTTTTTTTTTTATTTCAGGTCAAAAATTTCAATAGGTCCTACCTGCATTTGAGCGGCTCTCTTTGTTCACTTTCTCTTTCAATTATTGCAATGTAATGGTACACTTTTCAACTATTTTTGCAATACAAATCAAAAGACGATTATATTGACCATCGTTCAATGCAAGGAGACATTCATAATACAAATAAACAGCTGAGATATTAACGAAAGAGAGGGAAACCAAAGAGAGCCTCTCTTCTGCAGATCCTTTAGACATGTTTGGCCTGATTTTAGTTAATTTTTTTTATTTTAATTTATTTAAAACAAGCTAATATGGCGATTTCAGTAACAAAATGCAGTTAAAAATCAGAAACAATATGATTGATAGACGAACTATTGTTCAAACATTTTTCAATTGTATACACACTTAAAAAATTGTACCGAACTCGGTTGAATTTCAACCGAGTTTTTATCTGCTGAACGCTCGGTAGTCCACTCGGTTCAAAAAGAGATAACCGAGTATTCGGTAAACTTTAATTTTCTGCCCATCTGTCAAACTTACCGACAAAACTCGGTAGTAAGAAACAATAATGAATATTTCTAACCGAACTTCGGTTTAATAAAATTTTACCGAATGCTGTCAAACAAACCGAACAATTCGTTTGATGCGAATCTTTTCGCATTCGATCCCAGCTCATATAATAAATTCAGATTCCGAATAAAGATAATTCTGCGGTGATTTTGTGTTGATGCGTTTATTAACAAAATCAATGTATTGAGTGAGCTATAGCTAAATGTATACATTTCATTAAATTGATTCTTTGGAACCAAGAAGATCTAAGATTTTGTCGGCGACACAAATGCAAAAAGATAAACCGAAAATTTCTGCACCTTTTTTTAGGCCGAATATGGTAAGAATCCTTGATCCAATTCCATTTGGATGGACTGGACGCCTTGACCACTGTTGATACTCAATATACGGTGGAATCGGACGAGTCTTCTGTAGCCCGATACTGTCGATCTGACATTGGTGGATATGTTGTCCGAAAACTGTAAATACACACTAGGAAACTTTATTTTATGTTAAATTTGTTTTAGATTTATTCCTCACATTTTTATACTGGATCAAGTTGCTCGATAATTACGCTGCAAATCATGCACTCCATCAGACGTTCCGAACTCAACATGGCTGGCTACAACAGTGAAAACCGAGTGTTCGGTAATAATTTCCGACGTGGAGTTCAACGGCTGTCAAACGTCATTTATTAGCGATCTTCGGTATAACATATCGAGTTTTCTCGGGTTTCGCGTACCGAATTCGTATATTTTGCTGTCTTACTGAACTATTCGGTTCATATGGCATTGTAATCTGTCAAATATGTTAACTGAAACCGATTGTTCGTTTATTTATCAAAACGTAAGCCAAGAACCACACAATTCTACCGATTTTTTCGGTTTATCTGAAGAAACCGATATAACTCGGTAAGAAATTAAACCGACTTCGGTATTATATTCTAAGTGTGTACGGTATCTTTGTAATTTTCAAGCATTATTATAAATAAGGTGGCCACATAAAATCGAAATTGAAATTCCCGCATTTTTCCGCATTGATTTTGAGTTTTCCCGACTTGTATCTAGAGAAATGATAAGCTTATAAAGCATCCAACAATCCAAGCTTTTAGGAGGATCAGTAAAACTTCTTGAAAATTTCTATCAGAACAAATTTACGTGAAACATGTGCTGAAAATTTGCTTGGAAAGATGGTCTTGTAACATAAACCCATGCTTAAAGCTATTTGTGTTCTCAATGGATTTTTTGAACTCATTGAGAAATGTTTTATGAAAGCCGGATAACTGAAGTACCCTTTGCTGAATTTCTTATAGGGATTGCTATCCTGAAGGTGGAACTCGGGTAGAATTCCTATAGATGGTTTCAATAAAATTATTGAAACATTTGGAATTGGAATTCTCTGACAAATTTCCTAGAAGACATCTATTGCAAAAATACTAAATACAAAAACAAATCAGTAAGCCTTATCGTATGCAATTGATGTTAATATTTATGAGCTCTCTCTGGAGATTTTTGTGGAGAATTTCTGGAAAATTCATAGCAAAACTGGCTTCTGAAGTTGCTTCTGTTAAGAAAAATGCAGAACTAAGAAAAACTTCTGCTGGAGTTTCTTTAGTGATTTGGATCCTCTGAAAAACCCATATTTTATAGAAATTGTTATGATTTTACTAAAACAGCTGAGGTTTTGGAAGTTTGGAAGTTTTCTAAAAAAGTTCATGGAATTGGCGGCGAATACCTTGGAGGATTTTCCTCATTTTTTTTTTAAATTTGTGGTGGTACCTATAAAAGATATTTTGGTGGGATTCTAGGAAAAAAAATCTAGATGAATTTGTAGAGAAATCCCTAATCCCTGAAAGCTGTACATTGACATTTCAAACGTATTTTGTTAGGCTGTTTTAGATATTTCACATATATTGTGTACTTAGTTCCTAACCACATTTCTGAATAACATACTTGGGAAATCGTGGATAATTTGTGATGAAAACTGAAGAATCGTCGGCACATGTTTTCGAAAAAAAAACTGGCAAAGATAGGAGTTTATTCAAAATAGTTTTGTTATTTTTTTCTAGAAGTTGTACAGTCAGTTTCACCAAGTTTCACCAGAAAATCTTGCAGAAGATCTTCCATGAATAGCTCCAAGATTAGGGTAAGAAATCAAACTTTGAACTAGCCAAATTGTAATCTTAATTTGAACCATTTCAAAATTCATTAAAACGACGTACTTTTCAGGCAAATATTGTCCCGAAAAAGATGTTAAACAGCTTTCCGTAATATAACCTGATAACATGGACTTTAAAAGCATTGACAAAAGGGTTTTTGTCATGGCAAACAGGCAATTGAAAAATCACTGTGATTTCACCCATTTCCCCCAAGAGAATGCACATTTTCGGTGCACTCGTACAGCTCATGCATTGTATCACACGCAATATGTGAACACGTCAAATGAAAGCTTATTTATCGTAGAATCGACCAACCGAATAATATTCTGCATTATTTGTCATAAAATTATCAAATTTAAGTGATTCTTACTTGGAGAATGTTATCTTAAGTTGAACCATTTGTAATCTAAATTTGAACTAGTAAACGGTGGTGAGCTTCTAGTGTTGGCCTGTAGATTGCGCTAGTGGTTGCTTTGTTTACTCTTGGGGGATGAAAAGATCCAAATTTAGTTTCCAAATTCCTAAAGAATTCCGAACATTCTGAGTTGAAATTCCACTGCCTAATGAAAAATAGGTATGAGAATTAGCAGATTCATGTGATTTTTAATTGTTTAGCATGGAATTGGCTGTTTTGGGAGTTGCTCGCGCTGCTGCCGCCAATAGTTCAAATTAAGATTAAAAATGGTTCAAATTATGATTACGATGGTTCAAATTAAAATTAAAATCATTGTTGATGAAAAATCAAATATTTCAATGAAATTCGGTGCAAATACAAACTTTTTACCATTTAACAGAAAGCTTATACCCGTGGCTTTCATGTGCATATGATTTTGCCGTAGTAAACTATTCCCATGTGGGAGAAAAAACCACTTAAAATTTGCACTGCTTCAGAAAGCCGCAATTTGGTTCAAATTTTGATTACCTACCCTATTAGAAATCAATTTTTCAGATTCGCATTACGAAATAGGACAAAAAAGTCTCTATAAGGTTAAAATTTTTGTCCTAAAGAAATCAGCAGATTTCATAAAATATCTAGAGATTCTTGTCTTCAGGTATACTACACTAGCAAGTTCGCTTCACTAACATAAAAAAGTTAGGATAATCTGTAGGAATTAAATTATAAATTTATCGAGTAAGGCTGATACAAATTTTATTTTGACTTTTTGTCTCCCCCGGCTCCCTTCAAAAATTTTTGGCTGGATTTTGCGTTTTGAGGGGGCAGATGAAAAAATATTTATCAAAATTTCGGGTCTTGCTCAAAACTCTTTAACAAATCTGATGAGTTTTAAATATTTTTCAAATTAAATGCTTTATTATTTTTATCCCCCCCTCGACCAGTCAAATAGTGGTGGGACAAAAAGTGAAATAAATATTTGTAACCGCCTACTTTACTAAAAGTTCCACAGAAAACACTTCACGGGTGTCACGAATTCTAAAAACTTCAACATTAAAAAATCCACTAGAAACTTTTCCGAAACGACTGAATTCTCATTTTTTTACTAGTTATTCAAAAACATAAAAATGCCGCATTTTGAAATTTTTACAACGATGGCTTCGATTATTACAGGGAACATTTATATGAACTCTTTCATAGTTTTAAAAACCGTTAAAAATTCCTACAAAGCAAAAGTTTCAGGAATCCCTCACTAATAAATGTTGTAATTACATATTTCAAAGAGTATAATAGGACGGATCGGTGAAGTACAGATTTGTAGTAATGAGCTGAATTTTTGTATGGTGGGAAAGTCAATTCTCCTTTTCTACTACTAAAATTCAGCTTATTACTACAAATCTAGTGCTACACCGAACGTGCTCCATTGAAACTTGTCCCAAATTTCATCCTGATATTTCGGGAAGTCTTAAAAAAAATCGGAACTACTACAGAAACAACCTAAAAAGAAGCTCTGAAATTATGTCAATAACTTGTTCATGATATCAGTCAGACAATCCTCTTCAAAGTTTATAAGAGCTCTAAGCTAGAACTGTAAGCATAAGAAGATTAAAACCATCTGTGCAATGGTAAAATAAATTATGGAATAAAATACAGACATTGTTGAAATATAATTTTGAATATAAATAAATTGCGTAAAAACATCGATATAAAAAAGCTACAAATACCTATCCCAAACAGAATTTCAGAATTCCAGGTAAAATAAATTTTCCTGATAATTCCAGATCCGTGTAAAATTTTCTACGGATTTCGACACACCTTTAACCTTCACGTACCCGACCCCAACATCTCATTTTCAAAATGCTGGCATTTCGTCAATTTTCATCCAACTTTTTTGAAGTCGCCCTCACTCTCTCTCTCTCTTCTTGGCGTAACGTCCTCATTGGGACAAAGCCTGCATCTCAGCTTCTCTCAGCTCAGTTCTATGAGCACTTCCACAGTTATTAACTGAGAGCTTCCTCTGCCAATGACCATTTTGCATGCGTATATCGTGTGGCAGGCACGAAGATACTCTATGCCCAAGGAAGTCAAGGAAATTTCCTTTACGAAAAGATCCTGGGCCGACCGGGAATCGCCCTCAATCGATCATAAATTGGTGCAAGTGGCCATGCAATATCCGGAACCATTCCGGAGATATTCCGAATTGTACTGGGGTCAGGGAGGAGGCCGAAATGGCTAAAAATAATTATTTTGTGTGTCATTGTGTTTGAACCATCGATTTTCAGCAGAATTTTCATTGTGAACAATAAAACACAACTGCGATAAGCAGATTTGAATAAGTTGACCCATCCGGATTACCGTGACAGGTTCCGCGGGGGCCTCATTGGGATCACTGCTGGTTTTCATCCAAAACATGTCGTGCGACGTATCAAACTTCATGATTTCAAGAGAATGGGGCTGAAAAAATTGAATGAAGTATGAAGCAGCTGATATGGCCGCTGCGGAACACCTGAAACAAGTTCCGCTAGGGCCTCTCAAACACAATAACACACGAAATAATCACTTTTGGTCATTTGGCAAAACAGACAACTCCCCCACCCCGTGACCCCAGTACATTCCAGAATATCCCCGGAATGGTTCCGGATACTACATGACCACTTGGGTGTAATAAACTTGCTCTAATTTATGATCGATTAAGGGCGACTTAAAAAAAAATCGGATGAAAATTGACGAAATGCCAGCATTTTCAAAATGAGTTGTCGGGAGTCGGGTATGTGAAGGTTAATGAATAGGGTGCGGGCACCGGTTTTGGCCAGTCTAAGGGAAATCATTTTTATAAAAATAACCAATAATCCTATGAAAACAACCAATGTGTCAAATAAAAGGTTTCAATCTATATTTTGAAGGAAAAATGCAGAAATCAAGCCAATACTTGATTTTTGTATTAAAAGTGGCACTGGCCAAAATAGAAGCACTGCCGCAGTTTTGGCCATATTTTTAAGTTTGGTTTCTATTTTGGCCAACCACGTGTATTTCTTATGGAAGTGGCCAAATTAGAAGCACCCTGGCCAAAATAGATCTATGGAAGCTGATTTTTTAAGGGAATATATCTTTTCTTCTAGTTTTTAATCAAAACGAGTGGTTTTCACAGCTGTAATCATCATTTTGTATTAGGATCTACTAGTAAAAAATAAATTTACGCTGATTTAGATCGCAACAGGCTCAATACCGCACTATGGCCAAAACTCCGGACTGGCCAAAACTGAAGCTTCTACCCTATAATGGTTGCTTTTGTAAATGTTTGTGATAATTTTTGGTCCATTTTATTATTAGGCTGTGATTATTTAAATGATTACTCAATATTGTTTCTAAGAAAAAATATAAAGAGTTCTCCATCTACAAAAACTAGTATTTTTTTCGAAAAAAAAATTGTTCTACAATTTTTTTGTATTTGTTGATGATAAAGCCTATGCACTTTAGAATTGGTACACCTTCAATTGGATACAGATCAAAAACGGGTTGACTTAGAAAAAATAAATGTTTTGAGAAGCAAATGAAGCTTATTTATTGTATTTTATAGGAAACATATTAAAGTGTGCTGTTTGTATTTTTGAGAAGGAAATTTCATTTGCGATCAAATTTTTGGAATGCATTTTTTTTCGTTTCTGAGTTACGGCCAATTTTGTGAAAAATGTAAGCCTATACTATAAGGTCATTTTTCATAAAATTTGCCATAACTCAGGAACGAAGAAACATTGCATTTCAAAAATTTCAGTGACTAAAAGCTCATGAAATTACTTTCTCAATTTTTGTTTTTGAAATTTTTTCGCGAGTTCGGGCATAGCTTTTCCGGCTTTTCTTTATGAATTTTCTCAACGGTGGAAAATTTGGGGGAAATTTTATTCCACTTCATATTTTTTTTTTGGATTCCTTAGAAAATGTGATTTCATCTTTATAAAAAACTTTGTTTCTACGATGCTTCGAACTAGAGTTATGATTTTTCAAAAAAAGGTTTATATGGCACATTTGGACATTTTTGAACAAAATAGGACAGATCGGTGAAGTACTAGATTTGTAGTAATGAGCTGAATTTTAGTATGGTGAGAAGGTCAATTCTCAATTTCTGCAATGAAGTGATGCAAAAAGTGTAGGTATTATGATTCCTTGCCTAATTTGATGCTGTTTGAGCAAAACTTTAGGCAACAGTGTTGTTGTTTTCTCCATTTCTTGCAACATAAACAACATAGTTATCCAAAGTTTTGCTCAAGCAGCATCAAATTAGGCAAGGAATCATAATACCCACGCTTTTTGCATTGTTTCATTGCAGAAACGGAGAATTGACCTTCTCACCATACTAAAATTCAGCTCATTACTACAAATCTAGTACTACACCGAACGTGCCCCATTGGCCATAACTCCTCTGAAACGAAAAAAGTGTATTCCAAAAATTTTAGCGATTAGATCTTATAAAATAATTTTCTTAAAATATTTTTTTTTTGAAAATTTTCCACGAGTTCGAGCATAGTTTTTCCAGCTTTTCTTTACAAATTTTCTCAGTTGTGGAAAATTTTATGGAAAACTTTTTTCAGTTCATATTTTTTTTCGATTGCTGAGAAAATTTGCTTTCATTTTCTAAAAAAAACTTATACGATGCGTTGTTCTTGGGTTATGATTTTTCAAAGTAAATAATGTCAGGGGAAAACAAAAAAATCCACCTGAGTTTTCCGAAAAAATAGACTACCCTGAATTTTTCTCAATTTTTTTGTTCATATATCCATGAGCGCTGCCTGTGGAAAAAGTTTCATGAAAATCTAAGACCCTTCGGCCCAAACCCGTACAAAAACAAATCCCCAGCTGTGTTCATAAAAATAGCAGTGAAAGCCGTTTTCCATACAAAATTGCCAACTTTAAAATGCTGTAACTTTGTTCTCCTATGAGCGGTTGAGCTGAAAATTTGACAGCGAACTAAAAATATGGTGAATATTGTTAAAGCAAAATCTGAGAATTTTCGGAGCACGTGGAAGAACGTTAAACACTTTGCGAAAACGATCTATTCTATATAATAGCAGTGTTTGTTTTGAATTTTTGTGTGCAATAAAAATAAAAAATTTAACCTTATGAATTAACTTGTAATTCAGGCGAAAACTGTTCGAATAGCGTGCGAATCTCGCTTCTTCATGGCAAAGCTATATTGTAATTTATTTTCACTGCTATTATTTTGATCAATTTCACCTTGTATTTAAATTTTTTTCACGTATTTCGAAAGTTCTCAGATTTTGCTATAGCAATATTCATCACAGGTATTTGTAGTTCGCTGTCAAATTTACAGCTCAATCGCTCATAGGAGAACAAAGTTACAGCATGTCAAAGTTAACCATTTATTTATTTATTTATTTATTTAGTATGGAAAACGGCTTTCACTGCTATTTTTATGAGCATAGCTGAGTTCGCGCTTGAGACAAAAAAAGTTGCGCTATATTATCGAAGGGAATAATGCAATATCATTCCACTAGCCCTACAAAAATACTTCGTTTTACGGTAACTATAATGCTTTCCCTAACTATCGCTGTTATTAAGGAAATTCTCTTACGAAAACTGGATTCAGGGTCAAATACAAAATTATCCAGGTGGGCAATCTTCATAAGTGTCAAAATACACTCCTTTTTCGTTTTTTTTTACATAATATCGTTCTTGGAACAAAGTCTTCTTATCAAATTTATGTTGCATAGATGATGCTTCCACAATACCGTAATTTAAAAAATATCATTTCGTTTTTCTGTTCATAAACCTGTTCATGTACCGGAGCCTAAGAATAACAAATAAAATACACCCGAATCTTTTTTTGCACGGGTCTTGTTTTTGCCATAACTCAGTCAATTTTGAACCAAACTAGATGAATTTGTACACAGGTAGACACGGTTAGTACTATCCGTGGACAAAAAAAAACAAGTGAATCGGATTAAAATTGTCTGAGTTATAGCAAAAAACTGACCCGTGCAAAAAAGAATCCGGTGTAAATCAATGAACAGATTGATGAACATGTTCATTTTTTAGAGTTGCAATGTATTTTAAAAGAAACAATCCAACAAGTCATTCAACCATGCGAAAAGCAACCTAACCCTAGATCTAATAATTCTCTTGTTGTCTTTATAGAGAAGCAACACTTGGTGCATCTTTCTATGTATGATGATCGATGAAAAGTGAAGTTTTTGGAGTGCATAAGCAGCCCAGAGAATCGCACATTGTATGGTTGGGTAGTTACATTGCCAAGGTTGAGCACTGAAGAAGTTTCATCTTCGGCATTTTTTTCTTTACATTCAATGGTCAATGTTGAATTTGAAAAGGAACGCAGGCAATTAACGACGCCTTCTAATATGCGGACAGACTGGTCTGATCACTGCTGAATGGCGTTTCGCTTAAAAGCATGGATGGGTTCAAGTATGGCCATATGCACCATTTCAATGCCAGCCCTTTGCAATTTGTTAACTTTTTTACCTTGTGGTATGGGGGTGGGTGGTGTCATTGCAGAATGAATTTTAATGCCATAAAAATAAAATTTTGCTCATGTACGCATGTACGAGCTTTTATTCTTCTTTTCATGTCAATTGTTTTGCAATATTCAAACATTCTTGTATATGCATCACGTAAGAAGAGAATTAAAAAATATTTCTATCAATTTTTACGAAAAATTAAAATTATTCTTTGTTTTATCTGTATTAACCCTAGTAAGACGTTGGGGTCAACTAACATCCTAGGCGGGTTAACGAGATTTTTAGCCCTAGGCTAGTTCACCTCGGGACCAACGCTTCACTTCCCTTCGGTAGGAAGAATCCACATTTTGTGAGTTTGTTGGGGGTGGGATTCGATCCCAGGTCCTCGGCACGCTAGTCACGTGCTTTAACTATCACACCAGGTCGGCTCCCAAACTTTTCCTTATTTTCACGCATTTTTCAACATCAGGGTCAGGGTGACTCTATTTTAAGAATAAAATTCCCTGAGTTTCCCTAACTTTCCAGTCTATTCAACTGAAAATTCCAAGTCATAGAAATCTAAGCTTAAAGGTATGAAAATAAAATAAAATTTCTTTCTTTGTACCGACTTTTCGAACCCTCTAAGCAGAATACCCTCTTTGAATGAGTGTAATCAGTTTCGTACCTTTTAATTCCGGATAAGCAAAATAAGGCGGAATTAAAAGGAGCGAAACTGATTACACTCATTCAAAATTCTTTGAAAACCGCGACACATTTGGGATCCTATCACTCGTTGCAAAAAAATCGACGAAATTTTTACCATAAATAGAGGGCTAGTTTATGATCAGACCGCTGCAAAAGAATGACGATTAGGATCATTAAAATCGTCACAACAAATTATACTTTGCGTCCGGATTCTAACTGGACAATGCTTTATATGTTGGACTGATTTTGTCCCTTTTGTCCTTCTTAAAATCAAATTTTAGGCAAATCTAAATAGAGAATGTCTAGTAGAATGTCTAAATAACCTCTCTGCGAAAACTCTTCAAAGATATTGTTTGAAATTTTCAAGATTTACTTGCCATAGTCCCTTAGGATTTTCTTCAGAAAGTTAATTTGAAATTTCCATAGGATTTTTTATTCATCAAGAAATGTCTGAAAATAATCTCCGGGATTTTTTCTCCAAAGGTATCACTAGCAATCCTTGCAGGGATTTTTAAGCATTTTTTAAGGGCTCTTTCAAGATCCCTCTCAACTCAACTGATTTTCCCAGAAGATTTTTGGAAATAATGAACGGGTTTTTATAAAAGTTATTGTTTTGTCACTTTTTTAAATATTCTCCAGTTTTTACAGATTTTTTATTTCAAGAGAAATCTTGCTATGATAATTCACAGCAAATATCTAGAAATTTTAAAGAACAATTTCGTATTGAAATAATACTGATTATTAGGGAATCGCGCCACTTGGGCGGTGGCTTCTAAATTCGTCTGTTTTCCACTATAACTCAGTCAAATTTGAACCAATTGACACAACTTTTGGAATGTGGTGAGATAGGTGTAGTATCTACCCGTGTACAACATTTCACAAGTACAAGTCAATTGATTCAAAATTGACTGAGTTATAGTGGAAAACAGACGAATATAGAAGCCACCGCCCAAGTGGCGCGATACCCTACTTAATATCCGAAGGCTTTAGAATTCTTATCTAAAGTTATTTACAAATTTATGTATATGATTTTCCTATTTTGTTCCGATATTTATTTTCTCAGTTCTGTTTCTTTAATAATTTAAATTATTATAGTTTTTAGCTCAAAGTTACTTTTAAAATGGTGAAATCAAATACGGGAAGTGAAGGAAAAAATATTCTTTGTAGACTTTTTACAGACATTTTAAAACATCCTTGTAAATTATGCAGGGCCATCATTTTTTAATATCTTTATGTTCATTTTCGAAAACTGTGAGTTTAAAACTTGAATATATAAATGTATGGGTATGTAGGGTTTTGTATTTATCAATGTTTAATATACATCTTTTTTAAGAGAGATCATAAAAATTAAACATTTTTTTAATAAACAAACATTCTTATTTTCCCTTTTGTTGCGGTCACTGAATCACTGAAAAACTGTAAAATGGCAGTTATGTATAACTGTGTCCCGCATCATAGCAAAATATACCTGGTCACTAGGGTTTTGCCCCAACCAGTGAACATTCAACCATCGAGACAGTCCATCTAACGAGCCACCAACGAACGAATCGGCACTGTATATACCAGAGAACTTTGTCGAAGACCGCGAAGTGATCCGACGACTGTGAAAAAAGTTATACCCTAGGCAAAGTGAGGCAAAGTATTGCGATTTCATTATTGATATTATTCCTTTACATGTATTGGAAAAATAACAATAAAGTTTATCCTCACTTTTCCTAGGCTAGGGTATAACTTTTTTCACATACGTTGGATCACTTCGCGGTCTTCGACAAAGTTGTTTGGCATATAGTCACCTACAATAATACCAAATTGTTTGATTATTGAACGCTTACAGCGCCACCTAGCGGCAAAATTCGAAAACTTAAAATTTCTGCATTCATTTGGCCAAGTTTTCCCATACAAACTTCAAGCGTTTTGAGCACCCCCTTAGGCTCAACCGATTTTGCTCAAATTTTGAACGTAGCTTCTGGGAATCCAAAACAATTGATTGAGAAGGTAAAACTTGGCATTTTTCGAAATTTTTGTTTTTCATATAAGTGTGGGCCACCTTACTGGTCACTTTACCTTAATGCCTAATACATTGTTATATTTTATTTGTAAAAATTCCTGTATAAACTAATATACATTTTTTTACATAGCTTCCGTAAAAATCAACTTCTGAAACATTTTTTTTAGTAAAATACAGATTGAAAATTTGCTAAAATCTCTATATTCTCTCTCTCTCTCTCTCTCTCTCTCTCTCTTCTTGGCGTAGCGTCCTCATTGGGACAAAGCCTGCTTCTCAGCTTAGTGTTCTATGAGCACTTCCACAGTTATTAACTGAGAGCTTCCTCTGCCAGTGACCATTTTGCATGCGTATGTATGCCCAAGGAAGTCAAGGAAATTTCCTTTACGAAAAGATCCTGGACCGACCGGGAATCGAACCCGTCACCCTCAGCATGGTCATGCTGAATACCCGTGCGTTTACCGCCTCGGCTATATGGGCCCTCAAAATCTCTATATTAGTTTTCGCAGAAATTACTTCCCATTATCAAGTAAACGTTTTCCAGTTTAATTACCAACATATTGGAGGCGAATGAATTAAAATTAATAAATTTAAAGCCTCAAAAAAAAAAAAAATTAATTACCAACACTCGTAGAAACTTCTTCAGAAATAGTATCTGTAGGTTTGCGGAGATTTATTCAGCTTTTTCCTTGGGGTCCGTTCCAATTGGCGAATTAAAATTAATTTTTACTTAAATTTGACAGTTCGACACTTAAACTTGACAGTCAAGTTTAAGTGAAAATTAATTTTAATTCTCCAATTGGAACAGACCCTTAGAACGTCTTCATAAACTTCTTCAGATACATGTTAATAAAAACATAACAAAAAACTTCTTCAGAATAGCTGCAAGAAATGCAGCCAGAAATTCACTCAACGTATTCTTAACCCTCAACTTCACATGGTTGCTCTAGAGCACCATCGATTTTTGACGAACTCGGGACTTCATAAGGTTAACCCAACTACTAACTACTTGTTTCAATAGTGGAACTATTGATAAACAATCAAAAACCTATTGATTTACAACCAAAAATTTATCATTGATTTCGAAAAATTTAGCCAATTTGCAATAATTTTCGTTTAAGCACTTTTTCTGGAAACGCTTTTTTGGCATATGTATAGTCGTTCAAAGTCGTGGGAAGGAAAGGAACTCCCAGCTTCGGGAACTATTCAATTTAGAAATTTCGCCTGAAAATCATAGATTAGGAAGATTTCTTCATGAAACTTCTAAAAATCATTTACATTTACATGATACATTTTGAAATAAATCTCCTTATCACTAAAATTTCCCTCATTGACTCGAAAATTCCCTGATAATTCCAGATTTTTTCCAGGTGAAATGGAATTCCCTGATAAATCCAATTTTCCAGAAAATCGCATTAAGTACTGTTCCTAACAAGCCCACACGCAGAATAATTTTGCCTAGTAGAACTTAAAAACCTGACAATTAGAATTAATCACATCTGTGTATATTGAATCAATTCATCTATTCGTTTACTTCAATGCAGCATATTTTTTAAAACAACAAATTTTTGAGTAGTCTTGAACATTGATTCTAGAGTTTAATTTCAAAAGTAAATTATTGTCGTTCAAAAACAATAATTTTGTAGAATCAAAAATAATTATTGTCCTAAATACAACTGTCGCCATTTGTTGTTTACAAAGCCAACAAGGCGAAACTATTGTGAAATAACGACAAAAAGTGAAGTCAATAACTATTACGAACCTTTTGTACTCTTTTAAATTTATCAACCCCGACGCGATTTGTTGCAAAACCTCAGATATGCTTGAGATCTATGGATTATGCTATTAGCAATACTGGTTGAGTAAGTTTTTGAGGTTTGTATTGACTATAGATTGATATCCATATTTCTTTACGTTTTAGTATTTCAGAAAAGTTGAAAAATCTAATAATGATCGAACGGACCTCCCAAATTGATTCCTGATGCCGGTAAATTGCAGTATAATTGTTAACATGTAAACTATGTAATGCTTTTTTCTCTTATAGTCCATAACAATCAGAAAAAAACACGTCCTGTGAGGACGAGCAACTTAGGAAGAATTACATCCGCGCATAATTTAGCTGCCTACAACGTTTCCAAAAATGTATTTCTTAAATAGATGTGTGACCTTCCTCATAATGGTTCTGTGAATTTAAAAGCATAATAAATAGCGTAAAAATGTGTACCTGTTCTTTGTTTACTATTTTTAATAACAATAATGATAAAAAAAAAAACAAATCGCAAATTCAACAAAATATCAATTTTAAATTCAATACAATTGTTACAGTTACATCAATACATTGCATTTGCTGGTTTGACAAATTTTATTTTTTGTTTCAACAAAATTTACCATTTGTTGATGACAGTTGTCAATTTTAAGCAATTTTAGAAACAACAAATTTATTTTTTGAAACTAATAAGCGTTATTATTGAATCAAAAAAAAAAAATACCGGTAAGCCCTGAGTCAATAAAAAAAAGTTGAATCTATACATACTACTTTTGCTTTTACAATATATTTTTCTGCGTGCAGGTTAATCATCATCAATTTTCCAGGTTTTTTCAGGTAGTCCAGGTGAGGCTTTCTACGGACCAGCACGAATCCATTTTAATCGATGTTTTTTAATCTACTTGATATTTTTGTATACTATTCCTTTTTATGTGAGAAACCATTTTTTCATATCAAAAGATCATATTTTGTCTCGACTAACTTTCAATTAGGCCCTAAAAAATGGAACACAAGCAAATAAAAAAATATGACACGGAAACGGCTTGTTCGATCGGAAAGGTGTCTTCAGCAAAGTTGTAGAATAATATATTGCGACTCTCAGAAAAATACACATTGAAAAATTTATTTAGTTTTTCTTCAGAAAAAACTGAATTTTGTTACTAAAAATCAAATATCTCAAAAAGCTATTTTTTTACCTTCGTGTTTTTTGTGAGAATAAAGTTCATTCTATTAGCTATCATCTCTAAAATTTTTATAGTGGTAAAAAATGTACAAAAAAGTTATGGCACTTTGATCATTTTTGGTTGCGTATTTTTTTTAGAGTGCATGACGAATTTCCCGCAAACTAGATTTTGGGGTAGGCAGCACCTTCTCAGATTTCAATGGAATTGTGTAGGGATGAAGACTATGTACTTTAAAACAACGTTGCATACTTTGTTGTTTTTGACCATTTTTTTATACCAATGTAACCTAAAAATAACATGACCTACAAAAAAGTGTGGTATGTGTGACTTTAAGGAATTTGTGTGAACTTTCAAGTAAAAGATTGAAATATTGAAAAAACGATCACGCTAAAAAAAGTTAAAAAATAAATAAGTCAATTTGGAATACATGCCCATTTGCGAAATTAAATTAATCCTATTTCGGAGAATCAAACCCCACACCAACCGTTAAGAATAGAATTCAAAATGGATCAAAGTAATAAAATTGCTATTATCTGAATCCAACCCAATACAAAATGTTTGTTTTTGAGACAAACCAACTTTTGGGTATTTTTATACGTGAATTTTCACATATTAATATTGAACATAGCTTTATTTGTTTCAATTATAAATCTATCCAATACAAAGAATATAATTTAGGATTCTCTTTTGAACCAGAACACCAGATCTGTTACACAGAAATTCAGAATATCAACCAGAAGTCGAATTTCAACTTAAAAGTTTACTTATTCATAGGAGAATAAAATAAATACTTTGCATTAGATAGACTTGTGAATCAAACATATGAAGCTACACTACCCGCCATAAATATGGAATCGCGTATTGCAACACTCATACTGAATATTGCAGCACCCAAAAAAGTTTGGCATCACCCTAAAATGTGAATATTTCAGGTCGTTGAGGTACAAATCACTTATGACCCCCTAATTCTCTTTCAAAATGCAACTCGTACCCACAACCTAATTGGTTCTAGGTTTACACTATTTTTCCTCCTTATTTTTGGTGATGCCAAACTTTTTGGGTGCTGCAATACTGAGTATTGCAACGATTCCATATTATTGGCGGGTAGTGTATGTTTAATTTAATATATAAAAATATCTGTAAAAAACGCCCTGGATAAAAACATTTTTTTCTACCGGAGAGAAACACGCAAAATGATGACATGAAGTATTTGTTGTTAGGAACCGTCCATTAAAGATGTAGCATTTTAGGGGAAGTTTATGATATTGCTAGGAGCCTTCTATTAGATATGGGAGAATATACTTTAAGAGGGGAGGAGCTGTCAAAAATTTTCCACTTATGCTACCGTGATTTCGAATGCAGCGATATGGTCAAACTCAAACATTACAGAATCCTTGAAAAGGTCCAATAAGGACCGAAACGTCGAGTTAAGAAAACATATAGTTGTTTTTGATTGACCAAATTAGACTGAAATGCCAATTAAAGATATCATCCAACGTACAGTCGATCACCCAAAGAAAGCCAAACTCAAAACAATAAAACAAGTACGACCACGATTCTCATCATTCAACGAGTTTGAAACTTTTACTACAAATCATTTTATAGCAATAGATAAATATAATTTAAAATAAAAAATCAATAATTTTGCTTTCGGGATGAAATTGATCAGTAAATGAAATACCTTTGCATGTGCCAAAAATATGTTTTCCACCCGAATTAACCACCCCAGTATGCGAAATGCTACGCAAAACTTTTACGAGTTTTCTCAATTTTTAATTATTCAAGTTTTAAATTTAGTAAATTTTATGAAACGCCTTGCACTTTTCATACTGAAAAAGTGATTACTTCCGGAAAAGTGCAATTTTATGTATAAATTCGAATATTTATAAAATTTTTGATGATGAAATCGTGTTTAGCAAATACTTGGCAGCTAAAAGCATCCATTCGTATATTCATTACATGTGCGATACAGTCACGGTAACAAAATTTTGAAAGGGTGCCAAACACGTAATTACGGAAAATATTTAATTTAATACAGAAATATGTGACTAACTGACTGTAAAACATGTAACTCATCATTCAATAATCCTTTAGGGGCTGTCCATTAATTACGTAAGGGTTTATGGGGGGAGGGGGGGTTTGAGAAATCTTACGCGCCATACAAAAATATTTGGGTTCTCATACAAAAAATCTTACAAGGGGGGGGGGGGTGGTGGTGGTGTCAAAAAATCGTAAAAACGCCCTTACGTAATAAATGGACAGCCCCTTAGATGATGGTCATTTTATTCAAATTGTTTTAAGTTTAAAGCAATATTTTTAACAAATTAAAATGACCCTCACGTCGATCAATTTCACCCCACTGATCAATTTCACCCGAAATCACGGTACCTCAAAAATGCTTTTCTTCAAAAGTGCCTATCTTGCGATATATATATTGCCATATATGGCAAAATTTTCAATAATAACAAAAATGTCAAGTTTTGCAAATTGAAATAATTTTTCTTATTTGCATTTTTTTTTTGACTTTTAAAGCTTACTGACATTTTTCAATGTTATAAAAGTTCACATGATTATCTAAAAGTCACCCATACATAACTTTTTTGAAGGTAATGTAATTTTTAAGTTATATTGAGTAAAAAACGGTCTAATACTTTAGCCCTTTTCAAATATTAGTCTAGATAAATAAAAAAAACAACGTATGCCATCTTGCTTTAAAATACATAGTCTTTAAACCTAAGAAATTCTATCGGATTCTGAGACAGTTTTGCCAAACCCCTACGGCGAGTTTGCGTGAATTCGTCATACACTCTAAAAAATACACAACTGAAAATGTTCAAAGTGCCATAACTTTTTTGTACATTTTTTTTATCATTATGAAATTTCTACAGATGGTAGCTAACAGAATGAACTTTATTCTCACAAAATATCACGAAGGTAAAAAAATAGCTTTTTGAGATATTTAATTTTTAGTAACAAAATTCAGTTTTTTCGGAACAAAAACTAAATATTTTTTCAATGTGTATTTTTCTGAGAGCCACCATTTATTAATCTACAACTTTGCCGAAGACAATTTTCCGATCAAACAAGCAGTTTCAGAGATAGGTAAATCCAACGGAAGCTAACGATCCCTCCGCATCTGGTGGCAGGAATGAGAAACCTATGAAAAGAGAGGCTCCGCCAAAATTTGCCATTACGCAGCATAGGCAAACTGCACTTTTTTCACATTTTCATATCGAATTCCGCATCGTAGAGAAACAAACGAGCACTTTTTGAAAAGAAAATCTTATTCTCTTTCAGATGCGCTTAGATCCGGTAGGTACTTACGAACAACTTATGTGATAAATTTGAGGAGCTCTTGCTATGCCTCCGGCGGGCAATCTTCCGGATTTTTTGTTAGCTGGCAAATCCGGTGTCTGTCGGCGTGGGCATCAAGAATCAAAAATGCAAAATTAAAAAAAAAGTGGATTTTTTTCGTGCTGCTTCGTGGAAAGCCTCAGGTAGTAGAGGTCCTGACTTATGCAGTTGCAAAAGACTGGCTAAATCAAATAAAAAATGCCAACAAATTTTAAAAATAGTTCAAAATTGCATGAGTTGCTGGAAAGATAGTTACAGTGCTTCCAAAAAGAACAGTGACAACATAGGAGTTAATCATAAACCACATAGATTTTCCAGTAGACAGTAATTTGATGTTCTATAAAAAATAAATTCAAGGGATCTTTTAAGCACTACTTCATGTTTCACATTTTCAATTCGTATATTCATATACACAAGTGCTCTTTTTGCATTTGTGGTAGTTGAGCGTCATCAAGTAGGCTAAGGACAGGATTCAGTGGACTTCTAGTTCAACTGTCAGGAAGCGAAGCACGCAACCCACCACAAATGGCTGACGAGGATGGGATCTTGGAGAATACTGAAGAACGTTAATCGAATCGAAGATGAAGAAAACGAAGATGCTTTGGACGAAAATGTGAAGGACAGCCAAACAGTTCCGCCCGCTTCAAATAGAAAGCCGTTTCCCTCAGCAAAGTTCAATCCTAAGGAAAACCCCACAATAATGCAGCCAGTATGACAAGGCCCTCGCAACGTACTCAGTTTGCAAGCTCCACCAGTTGGCCCGCACGGGAATTCATCCGTACAAGTCTACCTGCTGAGACAAGATTCACACGAAGCTGCAAATTCACATCCAGCTGGTCCCAATAAAGTCCCTCATGGACAACCTCGGGTTGGTCTGGTGAGGGCATCACACAATAAAGTCCCTCACGGACAACCTCGGGTTGGTCGGTGAGGGCATCACACAATAAAGTCCCTCACGGACAACCTCGGGTTGGTCTGGTGAGGGCACCACACAATAAAGTCCCTCACGGACAACCTCGGGTTGGTCCGGTGAGGGCACCACACAATAAAGTCCCTCACGAACAACCTCGGGTTGGTCGGTGAGGGTACGACATAAAGAAGCCCTTTGAGCTAAAAGATTCGGCCATTTCAATTCATACTAGCTGCTGTCCTGGCAAGAGGCCTGCACGAATGCAATTATGTAGATCCGTTAACCCGTTCTCGAGCCAAATCCTAAAACGCAACCACCATTTTATATAGATACAAAAATTCATTCAATTATAAAGAAAAGGAGATGTGGTAGTTGAGCGTCATCAAGTAGGCTAAGGACAGGATTCAGTGGACTTCTAGTTCAACTGTCAGGAAGCGAAGCACGCAACCCACCACAGCATTATATTAGGTATAGGTACATAGTCGATAGTTTATAACAACACATCGGTTCTTGACCGCAGTACGGAGCTGAGAGGAAAAAAGTGCATTTTTTACGATATCGGTCAAAAAAAAAACTTAGCACTGAAAATAGGTTTTTTGAACAAATCTTAAACACAAAACATGTTTGAGGGCGAAGGGGGGGGGGGGGGGGGGGGGGGGGCGGGTGTTTCAACAAAGTGTGACGACCCATACAAAAATTTCAGATGCCTCATACAAAAAGTGTGACATATGGGGGAGAGGGGGTTGAAAATGGACGATTTTTGCGTGACGTATTTTTTTTAAATAAGAAATTTACTAAAATTCAAATATTTTGCGTTGCAGTCCACGATTTTTTTTAATCTTTTTGCATAAATAGAATGCTGAATATAGGTAATATGTTTTGATCATCTGAGAATTTTGGCATCAAATTAGTGTGATTCGAAATCCAAAAAAATAATGAAGATTTGTATTTTTTTCAGTAAAAAAAAAATCAATTAAAAAATATTTCTCAACGTACATTTGAAACATTAGATGTTTTAGATGCTAGCCAGTTACAGTAAAAAATTCAGCTCAATATGAGCATTGGTTACGGTAATAGAGATGTATGAATTGAGCAACTTTGCTTAAACATAGAACAAAAATCGATTTCAAATTGACAGCCTTGTATGAAAACTCGTCAAAATCGTCTTGAATTACCACTACCACTACCCACCACTTATCAGCACTAAGGAAGCATTTACTGTAGCTATAATTTTTTTGCCCAAGACCAGAATATTTTGAGAAAACAAACATAGAACCGTTTGGTATGATGGTCATTTGGCATAATCAAATTGCACCCGGTAAGCGTCCATTATGCCATGATTGTTAGGCCAAATGTACTTATGCCAAGTGACCTTATGTCAAACGATCTTATCAAGAAATTGTGTTTTATACATGGCAACTGAGGTCTTGTAACAACGCATTGCCATACCAGAAATTAAACCTCCGACAACTACCCTCTGACCTATAAAGCTGAAACAATATTTCAAAGAATCTCAAGATAAACAGTCAGAACACTTACCGCTGCCTAAGTGATAAACTCCCACAATACTTGAAAGGCAAATAAATACACAATAGTACCTAAACAATCAGGTACTTAATCTATTGCTTATTAGATTTACAGTAGGATTCACAGAAATTGTTGCAAACTAGAAATGCAGAAAAGTAGCAATCGGCACGTAAAAAACACCAACAGCACGAACACGCAACGTGCATGGAGCGACGAAAGTAAACTTGTTGTGAAAATAACGAAACAGAAAATGTCAAAACCATCTTTTTTTTTAATAAAAAGGGATATGCAATTACACCGCTAAAAGAAGTACCGAAACATCATGGATGCGTACTTGATCCCGATGCAGGCAAAATGTTTTTCCCGAATATTTTAGGCTGATTCTACCGGGTGGGGGTTGCGCGTACAGCGTGTGTAGTGCGAGTCGAAGAAATGTTTAATCTGTTTCAAGGAATGATAACTCGAAATCACCTAATTAAAACCCTTTATTAGAATTTTTTCGCTGTTCCATGAACTATAACTAACAATTTTTGCGTTGAAACATTTGTCGAGGATTTTTGGTGAACATTCCCGCAAAAATTCATTAGCATTACCGTCTTAGTTCTTCGTTAGAAACAAATATTCTCATCAGATTTTTGTCATACTTTTCATTTATTGTCGTAAAATATCCTTGAAAGTTGCTTTCGCTTTCTTAAATTACCATAAATCGTTCTATATTTTGCCAAAATTTTGACAAAAAGCAGGGGGAAAGACACTTTCTTTGCTAACCGGAAAATCCTCTGGGATAATTGAATTTTGTCGATACCTGGAATTATTCCTAAGAACCATGAAAATACCTGGAATAATCAGGGAATTTTATTTTCATTGACCAGTTTACCAAGGTGCTCGCACGGTACCCGATGAGAGAGTTGCAAACTTGTGTGGGTACCTACGTAATTTTAATATTTTCCTGCAAATATAGTTTTTCCACAGGTTTTTCTAAGTCCATTTACGGTTACCCGAACAAAAATCATCTAGTTCTTAGAAAAAATACCTATATATTTCAGGCCAAACATTTCCATAGGTCCTAAGTTCAAATGAGAGGCTCTCTTTAAGTCTCCTCTCTTTCGATCATAACACGCTTGTATTTATAAATTTTGATTTACTTCTTGCGTCGGAAGGTAGATTAAACAATCCTTTTCCGATCTATACATCACAAATGGTCAAAATGTTCACTGTGACATCGTAATAATTTAAAGAGAATCGGAACAAAGAGAGCCTCTCTTTTGCAGATTGGACCTTTAGATATGTTTGTCGCCATTTCATATCGCTGCGTTTGTCTAATCTTTACGCATGTGCAGCTTAGTTAAATAGCAAAAAAAACAGAGAAACAGTGTTTTTGTTGGAGAAAAAATAAGTTTTCTGTTAGCTGACCCATCAAGTACTACACTGAACGGCGGCATGCGGTGAAAATTACTATTCTGAGGGTCAATTTAAATGCACAACGCCACTAAATTTGTGCAGACTGAATTTCGTTTTAATTCAACAGAATTATGTTTTCAATTTTACCATGGACTCGATTTTCAATTAAAAAAAGTTTCTGTTGGCAACCGGATTCGAACCAAGAATCTTGACTTCACCAGGCTCGCACGCTACCACTCAGCTATCGAACCGGTTGATGTGAGAAGAAACAAAACGCACACAAAAAGCGTTGGTGGGTCGATGATTATGTTTTGCCATGGTAAATTTAAAAACATTTGTGTGCTTGTCATTACTGCAAGGCTCCTTTCAGTGTAGGGTAGGGCGGGGCAAGATGAGCACCCTAAGGATCACGTTTAGTTTATAGATAGTAGAGTAAACATAGATCCGTGTTGATGAATCCATTGTATCCAAACGAACTGTCAAAATGAAAATTACTACTTACACGCTTGAAACATTTTAGTCAGCGGTGTCCACGGATCTATGTTTATTCTACTATCTATAGTTTAGTTTATTGAAAGTTAACACAATTTTTCAAAGTAGCTCTCGGTAGTTCTTTTCTATATCATGTTTTCTATCACCCATAAACATGGGAGGGTTCAAAATTCACAATAAGGATGATTTATTTGACTAAACAAAAAATATGTTTTATGGTCAGTTCGAACATGCTACGGGGCAAAACGAGCACCCTTACGGGGCAAGAAGAGCACTTAATAGAAAGCAATCAGTGAAGTACTAGATTGAAAGTAGTGAGCTGGATTTTTGTATGGTGCGATGATCAATTCTCCGTTTCTGCAATGAAATGGTGTAAACAGCGTGGGTTATATGATTTCTTACTTAATTTGATGCTGTTTTAGCAAAACTTTGGGTAGCTGTGTTGCTGTATTATTTATTTCATGCAACTTCAACAACACAGTTACCCAAAGTTTTGCTCATACAGCATCAAATTAGGCAAGAAATCATATAACCCACGCTGTTTACACCATTTCATTGCAGAAACGGAGAATTGATCATCTCACCATACTAAAATCCAGCTCACTACTTTCAATCTAGTACTTCACTGATTGCTTCCTATTAAAATCCCAATATTTTAACACTAAATTGGCTATACAGTGATTGATATAGTGAACCTTGTTTATAGCTATGGTATCACGTTTTAAAATTATCATTTTTTTTTCGATTATTGAAAAAAGTGCGGTTTTATAATACTTTATACAAAATGACCCGAAAAACAATAAACGATTATTAAGTTGCTTATATTTAGGAATTTACGCAATCAAATAGTTGCAGAGGTTACGGAAACCTATGTTCAGCACTATTGAGTATATTACAATAATTTCAAAATATTTTCTATATTCCCCTGATGGGGAATAATGGGTGCTCATCTTGCCCCACTATAGGTAAATAACTAAAATTGAATAAATTTCAATGTTTGTTTTTAGAAAATATTTTCTAATGTAAATTAAAATGCTTTGCTGTAAGCTAGTAATGTTGGCTGATAACCAGAATTATGGTAAAAACTTGATTCTGACATAAAAACCTTATTTCATTCTGATGATTTCTTATAAGAAAATTCTAAAAATCCATGCTATTGACTAATTTGACGATATTTTTTAATAGGAAGCAATCAGTGAAGTACTAGATTGAAAGTAGTGAGCTGGATTTTTGTATGGTGAGATGATCAGTTCTCCATTTCTGTAATGAAATGGTCCAAACAGCGTGGGTTATATGATTTCTTGACTAATTTGATGCTATTTGAGCAAAAGTTTGGGTAACTGTGATGTTGTATTATTTATTTCTTGCAATTTCAAAAACACAGTTACCCAAAGTTTTGCTCAAACAGCATCAAATTAGGCAAGAAACCATATAACCCACGCTGTTTGCACCATTTCATTGCAGAAATGGAGAACTGATCATCTCACCATACAAAAATCCAGCTCACTACTTTCAATCTAGTACTTCACTGATTGCGTCCTATTCCTTCATTATGAAGTACTTTTTATCAGGTTTACAAGTAGGATGAACATTATTCTAACGGATTATGAAGTTGTTTGGGCAAAATTCATCATAAAAGTAGTAAAACGAAGGGGTGCTCATCTTGCCACGGGTGGCCTTCTTGCCCCGTCCTACCCTACATTACGGTACTCATTAGTGTTGAAAAGTGGTACTTTCCAGCACTCTTGCCAGCATACACATTTTGTTCCCTACAGCGTCTTCCGTGGATACAGCTGCCGCTCCTAAATCCACTGAGGAGCTCGAGTCCAAATCAGGACAATGTAGATTCTGATTTAGACTGCAAAGCAGGTGTACAGTACAGGCAGGTACTGAAACTACTTTTGATCTTGCCCATGCCGTTGATTGACGACGACGTGAGTTTGAAAATGAGTGACACCTTGCAAAAATAACGTTGGCGCGCATGAAAGCTCGCACGTGCTTCCCCTGGCATTATTTCTTCAGTTCAGAACCGAATTAGCGACATTTTTTTCTTTTTACTTCCGCTGGTTTTGCCTTACGTTAAACACAATGTCGGAAGTGACGCGCTGTATTGTACACAGTACTTTACACTAAATTATTGTTTTATACGACTTTTTTACTAGGAACCAGCAATCGCGTAAAAAACAGAATTTAGTGTAGACAGCGCGTCACTTTCGACATTGTGTTTAACGTAAGGCAAAAGCATCGGAAGTAAAAGAAAAAATGTCACTAATTCAGTTTTAAACTGAAAACATATTACAGTAGACGTTCGATAACTGCAACATGTTTACGTTTCACTTAGCGAACAAAATTCACTAACTGCAACGTCAGACAGGCGTCAACAACCCATCAATTGACGTGAAATGAACGCAAAGGTCGTTGAACTGTTCATTTGGGCTAACATGGCGAACCGTTTTGACGGATAGCGGTGCGATAACTGCAAATTTGTTGCACTTACCGGACTTGCAGTTAAAAAGCATTGCAGTTAAACCGTTTACACCGAACGAACGGTTACTGTATACATATTTGTGTGGCTTGAAATGATTATAGGTACACCAAGGTCTTTTTTTTTACGCGGGGAATACGTCTTACGTACCGCCGTGTAAAAAACGTATTAATTTGAGAAATCTCAAAATATTTTCACCTTCTTGGGTCTTTAGTTAGCCTAGTGGTTAAGACCAAGGATGTTTTCGATCACTTGGAAACCGTTTGACTCATTTGTCCATAACTTATTTCAGAAGCATAATAATGAAATGTGGTGTTCGGCAAACTTGTAGATTAGTGTTTTCCTATAATTATCACCAAGAACGCCATATTCAAACTCTTATGTATACGCTGTGAAAGCGCTAGTACCACCTACTCATACCAAACGGTCGAAGAATTCGATCGTTTAGTATGAGTAGGTGGTACTAACAGTTTTACGCCGTAAATATTAGTTAGAATATTGCGTCCTTGGTGATAATTGTAGGAAAAACAATAATCTACAAGTTTGACGAACACCACATTTTAATATTATGCTTCTGAACTGAGTTGTAGACATAAATTAATTTAATGAATCAAATGATTGCAAGGTGATCGAAAACATCCTTAGTTAAAGCTATGGATCGCCAATCCGGAGACGATGGGATCGATTCCTGTTCCGGTCGGGAACATTTTCACGACACCCTGGGCATAGTGTATCATTGTAGTTGCCTCACTATATACAAATCCATGCAATGGCAGGCAAAGAAAGCCCTTCTATTAATAACTATGGAAATGCTCAAAGAACACAGAGACACAGGCCAAGTGGGGGAAATGTAGAGCCATAAAGAAGAAGTTCTCACCTTCAGATACCCGAGGACTGTTGTAGAGAGTTAAAGCGGAAAGGGAGGGGGTAGTAGTAACGGTTTATTCTAGGGATTAGTGGGGAAGGGGTCAAGGGATGAGTTATAGGGAGCAGAGTGCATACTGGTTCCAAGGAAGATTTCAAAGGATATTTTGGGATGTTAGGGACTGTTAAGAGTAGACGAACGAAGTGCAGGATTAAAGAGACTGTCAAAACCCCACAGGTTCATGGAGCATGGTGGTGTAGAGAAAGATGTTCTAGGACACCCAAGAACTTTCGCAAGTAAAAAAAATAGTTAGTTACATTATCTTCAGCCAGAGGCCGCACAGACTGAACATTACTAACATTAGGGGACATTCATTCAATTACGTCACGCAAAAATTGCCCATTTTCAACCCCCACAAGGGGAGTGTGTCACACTTTTTTGTATGAGACCTCTGAAATTTTTGAATGGGTCGTCACACAGCAGCAAACTCCCACGAGTAAAGGCTTTAAGATCTACAAGCGTTATCAATGGTATGTTGTCACGTTACTGATGCAGTTTAACGTCCTACACTGCCGTGAATCGCAAGTCAGTCCCATATGTAAAAAGTAGGCATTGAGAAAATGGACTCTGAAAGTTTCAAAATCGATTTCTATAAAACTTCAAAAAATCACCATGAAACGAAAACATCTGCGTTCATTATGAAACTTTCACAAACTTTTCGAAATGTGAGAACATTACTGTAAAAAATATAGAGTAAAGTGGGGCAAAAGTTCGAGTGGGGCAAAAGTTTTTTTTTGAAGTTTTCGACTCAATTCAAATTATTACTTTCGAGTGTCAAGGTTGTTCGAAGCCTTTTTGAAAAAGAGTCTTTCACTTCAAAAATTATGAAAATTAATCAATATTTCGAAAAGTTATGACAAAATATTGGTTTTTGATCATAAAATTGTAATATGCGATGATCCTTCCAACGCATGGAATGGAATTGTAATGAAATCGAATTCAATATTTTATTTTGGGGCGTAACTAGGTATATTTTGAAGAAGCTTTAGCATGTATAACTTTTTGCAAAAAAGATTTGGAAGTCATATTTTACACATAGTGGGGCAAAAGTTCGAATTGTGGGGCAAGAGTTCGAGTCATGTGGCAACTTTAGGTAAAAACCTAAAATTTGGCAAAATGTACATATTATCTCTAAAAATGATGGAATTAGTGAGAAAATTCGATCAAAGTTGAGAACAAATGTTGTTTTATCTTAATTTGACGGAAAACTACTAATTTTTGGTGTAGTAAATTTAACCCTGATTTGGGTAAAATCCAAATCGATCTTTAAAGTGTATTCCAGTTCCAACATCAAATATTAATTAGTTTTAGGTATTTCTATTACCAAAGTATCAGAAAAGTGTGCTACGGTTAGCGAAATTCCACAAACACAAGATTCGAACTTTTGCCCCAGTGGTGGGGCAAGAGTTCGAATAAGACACACACATAAAAAAAGTGTTGTAACTCAAAATTGAAAAGACATTTGGCGTAACTATGTTCAGCAAAATTTTAGCTGATGGATGGTAGAATCACCACACGGTATTCATTTATTTTTATCTGCTTCGATTTTTTGAGAAAAATTGAATTTTCAACTAAGGTCGAACTTTTGCCCCACCTTACTCTAAAACTGGCTAAAACCTTGTTTGGTTTTGTACTGGAGGGTATAAAAGTTCATGATGGGACTGACTTGCGATTACTTTTTGTTATGGGACAATCTGACTTGGTGTTGTTTTTCAATTTTACTGAACAAACTATATATTTTTATCCACGTAGCTGAAAGATCATCCGAAGAAAGGTCGAAAACAATCATTAACTCCATTTTGACCAAATTGCATATGGGACTGACTTGCGATTCACGGCAGTACAGGTCCATTGAGCATTGCGCTGAAGAGAATTCGTTTCCAAAGATATGCTAGGTCTTCTATGAACTTCCGCGAGTAAGGCCTTAAGGGAACGTCCATAAATTACGTCACGTTAAAATTGACAATTTTCAATTTGATATTGGTTAATCAACCGCATCGGTAGTTTTTGACATATTTAAAATAATGCCTAATGGTTGGCTACAGTATTCGGCTTATAGAGTAGTCAATTTGACTAGAGAAGATGCGGATGATTCAAAGAGCAATACCTACCTGTAACATCTTAACCTTCGACCTGTAAAAAAGCATTCATAACATACTGCATTTTGAAGCATCGAACGTAGCAGCATATGCATGTCATCATCATTATCATCGTTTTCATTGGCAGGCGCAGGCATTGTTGCTGAAAAGCATGAAGAAATATACCAAGGATGGATGGATGAGAAAAGTAGAGTCATATGACGAGAAAATTTGGAGAACATTAGCGCTTCAGACTTTAGGCAGCATGTAGAAAGTTTCCAGAGCATGGTGGTGGTAATAGTTGTAAATGAAAAAGACAGAGTGCGCACGTTTCTTGTAAACATTTGGACATAATTTTTGAATTTAAGAATAATCTCTTCATTTTGCTACAAGTTACAATACTTCTTACTGTTACGTTTAAACTGAAACACGTTCGATTCAGCGCGGTATCGCCAAATAATGTCGGACAGTGGTCTAAGCATTGTTCATTTGCTTAAAACTTTATTTAAATATTTTTTCTTTTATTCTCAGTCAAGCCTTCTGCTATACTACTAAGGACCGAAGCATGTGTGCAAGGCGGCACATATTTCGAATCTACACTATACTCATTGGGATTGTAATGCCTTATAATAAGATTTCATGATAAATTTTATTCATTTACATTTACGTTCGAAAAAATGAGTAATTTCCATTTCTGGGTACGGTAAAGTATCAATTATGATGGCTGAGCCACACAACTCGCGCAATTTTAGCAGAAGTCTATATTTACAAAGCGGCTTTCTTATCACATAAAAAAAAAAACAACACAAACTTTAAAAGGGGAGTCAGGAATGGAAGCTCGTCGGCAGCTTGCTTAGATTACTCACACACTGAATGTGGGCGAGTTCAAAGCTACACCTAGGGAAGATATAACGCATGCCAACGGCCTACTGTGACACCAATACGACCCGTATTGATTATTGTATACCGTTTACCTAAAAAAACAAAATCCAACAAAACTTGGATTCAACCGACGATTGGGAAAGTATTCCAATTACTTCTTTTTGTCCATCCGACGATGATTGTTATTGTTCCGGCGATTGGCACCTCCTTGATTATTCCACCGATCATTGTTCCGGAAGTTGCCTCCTCGGTTGTTGTGTCGCATGTTGCCTCGCATGTTACCGCCGCCGCCAAAGTTGTTGGGATTATTCCGTTCGTAATTTGGGACGAATCCGCCACCTCCGTCATTGTAGTCATCCACCCATTCATCCAACAGGGGAGGTGGATTGGGTTTGCTGATTTGTCCCATCGCTAGGAACTGCTCGAAAGGCATGTTCGGAGCTACACCCAGCAGACCTGGCCGGACCTCCGGCGGACAGTTGAATCTGGGAAGATCGAACAGCGATGGAGGCTTTTGCATGGGTGGAGGGATGTTCACTGGGCCCATGTGACCCATGGGAACCATACCAAGATTGGGAGGTGGCACATTTATCATGGGCGGGGGTTGAGAAGGAACCAAAGGAACTTCGGCAAACGCTACTGAGTCGTCCATGTAGACATTCAAGTTCGTTAGAATGAACTGTAGCATTTGGTTGTTGGCCAACTGGTGCATAAAATCGGCCAGTTTATCCGGAGACTTGTCCGAGTTGTGAAATTTCTTCATCTCGGTAGTGAGAATCGCAAGCTGCTGATTCACCATGATCTTATGCTTAGAACTGAGATCCAGGTACCAGTTGGATCGTTGCAGAATGGTCTGAACATCTAGTTGAGCAGGATTTGAACCGGGAGCGTTTGGCGCAACGCCTCCATCATGGACTGGACTTTGGATTTTGGTTTCTTGCATTCGCTTCGTTCTGGGGTCCACCCGAGGTGCTACAGGGCCCTGACCGGATGCTGAAGACGATGACTTTGGAGATCTTATTCCGAGCAGCAGAAGGTCCGATTTGGGACCATTCTCGTTATCGTCTTCGTTGGACATTCCGAATATTCTTCGCAACCGGGGATCCTTTGTTCGGTCCGGTCTGGGCGTGTTTCTTCGGATATCTTTATAGTTGGGGTTCGGGACGTCAACTTCATGAACCTGAAATAAAAAATATGCAAATTATTGCTAATTGTATGCAATAAGCTCATGTACATGATTGAGTATGCTTTTTCTCAGTAACTTGAAGTAAAAGCTAAAATAATAGCTTCCCTGCAGATATTCAGTTACAACTCCATGGTTATGAACATAGGAACTCACCTTGTAGACGATGGGAGCATGGGAGGTGATGGACGCATCGATCTCCGTCGCCGGGATATAGTTGGTCATGATGGGCTTGAACGGCAGCCGAAGATCAATATCGGAAGCTCCATCCTCGCCCATTTTGGCGTCCAAATTGAGGAAGTTCAGTCTCATATCTTTGTCCCGGTCGGCTGTGAACGAGGATGGCTTCGACCTGGAATCACTGTCATCACTGTTGTTGTCGCTTCCGTACGGATCATCGTAGATCGACGGTCGGGAAGGTTTACTGCTTGCAGAAGCACTCGATTTGGCGTTGGCAGGGGCGGAGCTGGAAGTGCTGGTACTGTTGCCGGAAGTAGGCGTCCATCCTAGGGTTGAGTCGGCCTGCTTGTGGGATGAAGGAGAACTATCGCCGCTGCTCTCGGGTAAAGCTATGTTGCTGTACATCGACTTTCGATTGAGTAGGTCAGGCTTCTTTTTTAATGGCGCTTCGGGGTCGCTTCCGAAACCGTCCAATATGCAAGAGTCACTGGGTTTCTCGGCCTCGTAGTCAGGAGATTTGTACATCCCAAAGGACTTGGTATAATCAATCTTTTGGGTAGTCGATGGACGACTTATGATTTTGGTATCGAATACTGCGGGTTGCAAACTTGCAGGAGCAGCTTCGTTCTCCTGATCACTGTTATTGCTATACTTTCCGTTCTCTTCCTGCTCGTCTTCTTCGATACTGATTTTAAGGTTGTTTTCTTCGTCATCGTCATCATCGTCGTTTGCAATCAAAAGATTGCTCGCATTTTCGGCAGCGTCCCAATCGTCATCGTCGTTCAGATTGGAGTCCTTCAGATATTGCGAATAATCAACCGTGGGAGTTTTGATCAAACTAGTCAGAGACGTGGCTACCAGGTCTCCATGGGAACTACCGGAATTGTCCGCTTCCTGTTGACTGGTGTTCATCATTGGAAGAAGCCGCATGTCAACGTCCTGTCCACCTAAGGAAGGCATACTTTCCGTTTCTTTTGGCAGAGTGGTGTGAGATGGAGTTATTCGCATATCAAGATCCTTACTGCTGGTCAACGATACGGCTGACGTTGACTCACAGAATTCCTGCTCGTCTTCCTGAGCATTCTGCTTGGCAATATTGTCCCGTAGTTTTTGCATATTCAGTGCATTCAGTTGAAGCTCATGGATTTGAGTGACGCTCAACCCGAGCTCATTCAACTGAGCCACTGTGAGTGTCATGATCTGATTCAGATCATGAATGCCCATTCGTTCCAAATTTTCAATCTGCTCTTGGGATATAACTCCAGATAAATACTTCAAGCTTAAGAACTCCTCACCCGCGGCATTTCCTGGCGGTTTTCCACTACTTCCGGCCATAAAACCGGACCCACCCTGCCATCTCGATCGACGGTTTTTGTTACCCTGTCCCCCCACATCCAACAAAGAAGGAACCTTACCGTCCTCGGCTTCTCCGTCGCCACCAGCAGCCTTACCAGTCATTCCGTATTTCTCCAACAGCTTACGATGCGTGGCGTTCATCATGTTCGCAGCGCTCTCTCGCCCGATACGGGGAAAGTCGCCCAGGATCTCCTGGGGAGCCGTCTCCAGGTGCTTCGTCAGGATGGCCCTCAGCTCGTCCGATAGCGGCTCGCCGTGACTGAACAAGCATTTTTCCTTCTCCTTGCACTTCAGACCCAGGTAGTAGTACTTGCAGGGGAAGTCAGAGTGCATGTAGAGACACTTTTCCCGTTTGGCGCAACAATCCATAAGGTAAAACTTACACAACTCCATCTTACGGGGGCCGCTGTTCCGATGGTGCTTGTCATCCTGTGGAATAAATGAAATTGAAAATTAAGTATTAAACATTTAACTTATTTCGACGATGCATTCTAATGGCTAATTATGGAACGAGATGCAACCAAATATATTTTTTTAAGAAAGACTAATGCAGCGAGGCTTGTAATTCGATAGAATAAGCTTATCAAATAGCTACCCTCAGAATGGAAAATCGCCCATCCCAAAATACTTACATCGGAATCGTCCCGTTTGCGTTTCCTATTGTCGCGGTTTACCCGGTTTCGCTGCCGGTTCTTACGCCTGCGTCGGTTGTATTCGCGATCCCGTTCTCGGTCACGGTCCCGCCGTTCCCGGTCCCGATCTCTTCCCCGGTCGCGAGAATCATCCGACGAGTAACTGTCCTCCGAATCGCTCCGATCCGGGTAGTCGCTTCCTCTGGCACCACCCATTGCCGCCGGTTGAGGGCTACCCCCTCGTACGTTCATCATCTCGTACTCCAGGTCCATTTCTTCTTGATCTCCCTGCTTTTCGGAGCCGGATCGCTTCTACAATCATACAAGAAAATAGTTTGATATTTTGTAAAGAAAAAAGGTTGGGGTGAGTTTATCATACCCGATTCCTTTCTCTCCGCTTCCTTTTGGAGGGCCGATCATTCTCGTTATCTTCATGCCGGTGACTTATGGCGGGCATCGGAGGTTGAACACCGTCTTTCTTGAGTGCATTGGCAATCGCAGCTTCAACGCTTGTTGCCCAATCATCTAGAACAACAAATAGAAATACATAACATATTCTTATGTAGGACACGTTTCTTCCAGATTTCATCCCGAAACATACCTACAACAGGAGCGGGTTTGCTTCTTTTGGAGTTTTTCGGTGGCGCCACTTCATCGATTAGCCGGGCTTTGGCATCATTTATGTTCTTGACATTCTGTATCTTATTTTCAGTAACTTCTTGAGCATTACTTTCATCGTCCCAAACGTCCTCCTGCTGTTTGGGGGCAACAACGGGGTTCAACAAAGGTGCCTCCACTTCTTGTGGTTCCGGTACGATGACGACTTCCTCATCATCATCCTCAATCTCTCCATCTTCCAAATCTTCGTGTTCACTCATATTTGCAGGAGTTTTTTTTTTGGGTTCACACTTTACCGTAGAAATACCACTTTATGCATAAACCTTACAGTACGTATCAGTACGGTATATATTGTGTATATTGTGCTCTGCAAGTAAAAGCAAAATTTTTACTGAAACAAACGAACGTTCCAAACTCTGTAAGGGAATGAAGATCTTCGTAAAGTATTCAATTTACATCGTCATGGCAGGGTACGTTGCATTGGATCTTTCATAGGATAAAAAAGTTGACAAAATTATCAAATAAGTACTACAACAGGCAAGAATACGACCATTCACTTACAAAAAGTTGCACTGTAGTAGTGTAGTCTCACTGTAGTCCAATCCCATTTTCAAATTTTGAAATTTTATTCTAAATTTTATGCGAAAGAGCGATTATTTCTGCGCCACTACGATTCTATTAGATTTATACGCGGCTTCGATGCCACTGTATTGGGGCTATTTCCGAAGACTACTTTACTGCCTATGATCGCATAATTGTCCCATATGAATAGGAAACCCAGCAAAGATGGGACTGATATGCGATCATGGGCAGTTTATCAAGAAGACATGCAACTCTGTTATTTTCCTATACTAACGGCAACCGGTGAGCTAAGGTGATACCTTTCGTTAAAGTGTAAGGATGTATTGGTGCGAGTATGAAAATGTACACACACTATCTTGAATAGTGCCACCTTTATCCGGGGTGGCGCTGCTAGCGGAGTCTCCCAATTTTCAGCAGTGCTGCAAGTCTTCTTGATAATTCTTAAAAAAAGACACTACACCGTCTTCAGCCAGAGGCTGCTCAGACTGAACATTACATACACGAGACAACGGACAACACACATAACACCCAGTGGCCCAATGGAGAATTTTCCGTTTGACGAGAAGTTTTCCCCGACTGGAGTGGGAATCGAACCCGCACTCCGAGGCTTACGAAACGCCTAGACGACTGACGCCGCTAGCCGCACCACAGACAAACAGACGTAACTCTTAGAGGAAATTCATCAAAAACTTTTGCCCGGTGTCATTTCCATGAGCACACTGCCACCTGTTGGCAGAACCGCGCGCGACACTGTCGGTCATGATGGATTTCGTTTGCATCATTCAGCAACGTGTACACTGGCCAACGTCAAAGCGATCAAACACTAGATGGAACTATAGACACTATAGCACGGTGTGTTGAAACAGGATTATTATCGCACTTTCATGAACCTAAAATATTTTTTCGTTATAAGTTAGCCCTAGCTGTATATATTAAGATTCTGGAGGTTAAAAAATCTTTCATCGGGGAAAATTAAAATAAATTCGATTTAAGTATTTTACCACTTTTCCCATATGATACGATATTTCGCAAATCTGATGAACCTTAACTCCGCTAGAAAAAGTCCCTTTTCTAATAATAAATTTGAAACCATTTGGAGAGAAACGAATTTAAAAGTTTATACAACGAGTTGAAATTTGTTTGGCGTTCGTTTCATGTGTCCAGCCCACTACAGTCTGCCGAAAGTCATAAATCATAAAAGTCTACATTCGTTCCATTTGTCTGGCACATAGATATTTATAATAGAGGTAAACAAATACTTCCCATTAGTGCGACTACATTTGTGCTACATTTGCGGAAGCACCATACACCTGTGACTCATACCATTTGCGGCACATGCCCTTCATGTGCTAATTTGCTTGAAATGGCGGGTATTAGTTGCACACTTTGCATGTCAAACCACATCCACATGGATATTTGCCAAAAAGTATGAGTCGACTATACTGAACGTGCGTGACTTATTTGTAAAAGTTCTGCCTCTGATCTGTTGAGGACTTTTGTTCATACAAAATCTTAAAAGTTTCAAAGACTTATAAAATGATGCCTTTAGGTTTCAGTGGGCTGTTGAGTCTCAAATAACAAAAAGTTGAAACAAAATACATAAGATTGGCGTTGTCATATTATGTTAATGCATTCAAAAAAGATTATTCAACATTTGGTTTAAAATAAGGTACAGCGGGGCAAGTTGAAACAGCGGGTTAACGTGATTTTATCTAGTCATAAAAAGCAAATTCAATGTCATAACATGTTTTTTTATCAAACAATCAAACAACAATTACACAAATTGTATTGATTTTTTTTTCAAAACGTCATAAGAATTTGTTTTATTAAGAATTAACCTTGCCGAATGCAACGCATGCTCCATATATGTCCATGACATTTTATAGTATAAGCCTAAAATATATTGGAAACATATCAATTTGCAAGTAATCTGATACATTTCAATAATAGTAGTTCGACCCGAATGATAATTTTTGATCAAAGGGTCGTTAATAAATAAACAAACGAACAATAATAGTAGTCTCGTGCAGTGATTTTTTCTATGTTCGTCTGGGTTATCTGTAGCTTTATTTGATAGGACACTTTGATCTTGATAAAAACATCATGCATTTTAACCTTGAAAGGGATACCTGGGGTCCATTGGACCCCAGGCACCTATCAGAGCTCGTCTTTGATGGAACACACTCAGCGAGGTGACGAAACTGAGGCCATGAAGGTATTCCTTTTAGGGTTAATGGTTTCAATGTTATGACTGCATTATTTAAAATTTCTTTTTACCAAGTAAAATTCCTTCTTTTTTGCAAAGTGAGTTTGACAACAGATTCAGTATGGAGAGAAATGTCACTTGTCCTTGCAGAGCGTGATAAAAACGAAATAAAAGGCAAAAGTGATTAAGACGGCTAGTAATAAAACTGAAAAAACCACTGCACTGCACTTACAAAGTGGAAACTATCCATTAGAGTTGATTTGAAAAGGCATCCGTACACTCGATACCTTCCAACCATATTCTGTGTTATAACTATTTAGCAATCAAAATTTATTCAATGCTTCTGAAATTAAGAATAAAATAACTAATGAAAACTTAAAAAGTTGTATTGCAAGCTCAAATTGTGTCAATCTTACCTCATTTTGCACACCACTGTTTGTTGTTTATTATGACATTTCCAGAACATTGATGTCATCTTAATCTAGATCTACATTTTCAATTTTTATTTATCTGTTAATTTAGTTGAACTTGTTCTCAGCATAAACATGTGAACATATGAACATATCTAGCATGAACATATCTTAAACTAAGTTAAAAGAAAATAGAGTTAAGTACTGTTCCTTTTAATCCCACTAAGAATTTGCATTCTTTGACTGATACGTATTTCGACCTCAACTGTTAGGTCATCTTCAGTGCCACGTACTTAATCCGATATTCTTTTTACGTACATGTACTCTGCTAACACCAGGTTCACCATCATCATATCTAAAACTGTTTCAATCAAACATCGATTGGTTTCACAATAAAAAAAAATGTTTACATATGCTTACTCTAAAGTACGTGTATCAAGGGCGTGTTTATTAACCTCGGATTAACCGGTAAACCAGGCTTATCCATATAGTTAAACCTGGTTTAACGCCTAATCCAGGGTGAAGAAATCGGCCCTATGTGTCCAACATGCGAACAAAAGTATTAATAGGAAAAAAAATCGCTTAGAAAAACATCGAGCCTTGCAAAATTCAGAGCATAATATACATAAAAGTTCTCACTATATTCAAAGAGCTATCCGTATTTCTGCTAAACAAGCTCAAAACAACTTATTTTCTGTTAACTGGAAAATGTTAAAAAAATCGCATGATTAAGTCACCATATTTGTTTAATTATTTCGCAATCGAAGCATCTTTCGTGTCCGTGTGATCGTCGTTTAGGTGTATCGTTACATGGTTTGGCATGCAAAGTATGTGCAACTAATACCCGTCATTTCAGACAAATAAGCATATGAAAAGTATGTGCTGCAAATGGTACGAGTCACAGGTGTATGATGCTTCCTTCCAATGTATGAGTCGCATTAGTGTGAAGTATTTGTTTACCTCCATTACAAATATCTATGCACCAGACAAATGGAAGGAATGTTGACTTTTATGATTTATAATTTTCGGATGACTGTAGTGGGCTGGACACATGAAACGAACGCCAAACAATTTTAAACTCGTTGTAAAGGTTTTTGCATTCGTTTCTCTCCAAATGGTTTCAAATTTATTATTAGAAAGGGCATTTTTTCTAGCGGATTTCAGGTTCTTCAGATTTGCGTAATACCATATTATATGAGAAAAGTGGTAAACTACTAAAACCGAATTTATTTTAATTTTCCCCGATGAAAGATTTTTTAACCTCCAGAATCTTAATATATACAGCTAAGGCTAACTTATAACGAAAAAATATTTTAGGTTCATGAAAGTGCGATAATAATCCTGTTTCAACACACCGTGTATAGATTCCATAGACTCGCGGAGACGAAGACAACTGTAGCCAAACGAACTGTCAGTTCGTGTAGCCAAACGAGCATGACGTCATAATTTCAATAGCGACAATGGATTGCGTGACGTCATATTCGCTCGGTACACTCTAAATTCACGGCAAAACACACTAAAATCGCATTGCTCAACCATGTCTCCGCGAGTCTATGGAATCTATAATGTCTATAGGTGGAACGATCGCGCAAATCAAATGAAATTTGAATTGATCGTTAAATGCATTCATTGCCAAGCTGTTTTGAAGAGTGTTACGTCTGTTTGTCTGTGGCCGCACGGCCACGAAGCCGGTCTTCCCTATTTCCCTCTTTAATTAAAATTTGATTATAGGTATACGGAGTAATGCTTGCTACCGTCTGTACACCATTTTTTTGCGAGGGTCTGGTTTTTGCTAAAACTTAGTCAATTTTAAGCCGATTGTCATGAAACTTGGTGCACTTGTAGTAGGTACGATTAGTACTATCTATGTACAAAAAATCAAGTCAATTGGTTCAAAATTTACTGAGCATAGCTATGAGAAAATATTTTCTCTAAAATTCAGTAGAAGCAGATCATTTATTTGGAAATTCTTCCAAGAAGCATACCACTAAATTGCTCCGAATGCTTTTGTACACCCGTTGCAAATCCTCCGAAAATTTCAATTGACAGTTTAACTAGAAACTTATTTTCTAAATTCTTCAGAATTTGTTCGCCAAAAAGGGATTTAATCGGCAATTCATTCTGATTTTATTTTTACCAGTTCAACCAAAAAAAAACAACTCCGAGCATACATCGTAAAACTGCATGAATAACGTCAGCAACGTATCAAACAATTTTATTTGAAGCTAATAAGGAGTTTCTCCAGCTAGAAATCTGAAAAAAGCAAGTTTATTCAAAAAAGAAAACCTGCAATACTCAGGGAATTTCTTGAGAACTGGAAAATTCTGATAGGGTAAAATGGACAGGGTACAGTTTCATGGCTTTTATTGTTTTTTAAAATGTTTCAACAATTGAAGCTTATGCCTAAGCATGAACCATTATACTTTTGCTGATCTTGAATATTAAAATCAAATAAACCTTATCAAAATGACAAAAACTTTAAAAATCACGTAAAAAATCGGAAATGATGTAAAATTTGCATATTATTGCTAAGGTTTTCTCGTAAATTATTTTCAAATTATTACAAGTTTTACACCCTAAGCCAATAAAGTCCTTGTAGAAGAATATATTTGACCGTAAAGTTTTGTAAAAAAAAGTTTTGGAAATAATTTCAGCATAATCAGAACTGGAATGTTTTGTTTCAATTTTCTCATCAAAGTCGTCAAAGAACCACTTTTAGAGCTGCCAAAAACGCACATTTTCGTGCGCTGAGAATGTTTCTACGTCATTCCGTTCAAAAGATATAGATGATTTTCTAGAAAAAATAGGCACTTTTCAAGTATTTTTTACTTGAGTTGCAAAAATAACACCTCTCTAATTTTTTGATATGTTTCATAACAATATTTCTTCTTTTGAATGCTGGAAAAAGATATTTTTTATCTTTGCCCCAATCCGTAATATCCCCTTTTGAATAAACTATGATTTTTGAAGAAAAACACTCATAACTTTTGAACCAAAAGAGATAACGATCGTCTCAGCGCACGAAACGACGCGTTTTCAAATGCTCTACAAGTGACACATGGGCGACTTTGATGAGAAATTGAAACTGAAAAAGTTAAAGCTAGAAAACCTGTTTTTCTAGAATCACCCTAAGCTAATTCAGAAATATATCTCTAGATCGGTCAAAAGCTACAAAAAAACTGTCTTCAGCAAACTTGCTCAAAATTGATAGGTCTCCAACTTTTCCGAAGAATGTATATAGTTATTCTTGCAATTAAAAAAGTTTGGTTTCCAATTTCTGTGAGAATATGGACCACCCTAATTTTCATGTACATTGGAAAAAGGGCCTTATTATTAGCAACAACTTTGTAGAAGACCATATTTATCTAAAAAATCATTAGAAGGCGCTGCATGCATCTTTCCTCGTAAATCTTGTTCGTGGACCATTGTGCACTGCGTACCGTTGTACAGGAATCACACTCGTATCACATGTCTGTCCGGGGTATAAGAATGGTTTCTCAGTCTTTTCACCAGAATATTTACTCACTAGTGAATTCCCGACTTGTCGTCCAAACGATTGAAACCTTCGCTGACTAAAAATTGAAAAAATGTTCTCAAACACAATATACGATAGCATTGTGAAGTCGAACTTTGCTCGGGATATGCTACGCAAAGCTTTCATTCATTAATCACCGACCAGCAGCTGTTTTGCTTGTACGAACGCTTTCACTCTGCAGTGTTTCAGTTCAGCTGTTCATGCGTGGACACCCTTCTAAAGTTCATGCGAAGTAGGACGGTGTGCGGCATCAGACCAGTCAGCCATAAATACATAAGCTCGTTACGACGACGATGTGAAGGAAGTAAATAGAAAAGTGGGAGAGCGGAGAGGGCGCAAACCAAACACATGCGAACGATGAATGAATGGTTGCACTCGGTTCTATGCGGTGCGTTTGGTAGATCGGTTAACGGTAATAAATTTTATTGACCCGAGAAATAGTTGAACGTCCTTTATTTTTGAGAATACTATTTATGAAATTAAATTCAAAGTTTGATAAACTATTAGTATTATTTAGAAGTTTTAATGTTTAAATGGTTCTGAACGTTCTTCGCGTCAAATTGATATTGGTGGTTTTTATGTTTTATCTGATTTAGTTAACACAAAGCAGCCATGTCTTGTCTCAAGAAGTTTGCTACATTTCAGAGACATTTTTTGTCGGAATTTGTCATTTTAAGGCGGGACACATATAAATTCTAGATTGAGTTTAAATAAGGGCGAAACTAACATGAGAGAGTTCTCTTCATCGACTCTCTCTTCTGCAAATTAAAGGGACAAGATGCACATTCAATCGACCTTTTTTGCACTTAGACGCTAGATTGCATCGCAACCTAGCGATTTATGACCAAAAAGTTCAACAATACTTGCATCTTGTCACTTTAATTTGAAAAAGAGAGAGTCGATGAAGAGAACTCTCTCATGTTACTTTCGCCCTTATTTAAACTCAATCTAGAATTATTTAAGAAATTTAAAATATTTGAAGTGAAATTAGAGTCATCGAGAAAATTTCTTACCAAATCCGATGAGTTTGACGATTTTGCCTAATTTTTTGGGTAATTTTTCATCAAATGCATTTATTATTTCAGGCCAAACATGTCTAATGGTCCTATCTGCAGAAGAGAGGCTCTCTTTGGTTTCCCTCTCTTTCGTTAATATCTCAGCTGTATATTTGTATTTTGATTGTCACCTTGCATTGAACGATGGTCAAAACAATCGTCTTTTGACTTGTACTGCAAAAGTAGTTGAAAAGTGTACCGTTACATTGCAATAATTGAAAGAGAAAGTGAACAAAGAGAGCCTCTCAAATGCAGATTGGACCTATTGAAATGTTTGGCCTGATTTATCATATTATTAATTGTTCCGGCCTTATTAGTAGAAACATAGGACGGGACTGGTTTTCGCATACCAAGTATTTTCGGTCGAGCTGTCAAACCGAGGGAATAAAACGATTTAACGAATGCTCGGATTTTTGCTGATGAACCGCAGACCAGCAGACACGCTTCAAATCCTACCATGTTCAGTACTATTTTCTAAGGGGCCATGCACAAATTACGTCACGCTTTGAGGGGGAGGGTTTGGTAGAACGTGACGATCCATACGAAGAATGGTGAGGTCCCATACAAAAAGTGTGACATAGGGGGAAGGGGGGTTGAAATAGGTCGATTTTTGCGTGGCATAATTTGTGTATCACCCCTAAGTATGTATGTACAAAATTTTATGTCAATTGGTACGAAAGTGACCAAAATAGGTCCCCTTGTCCAAATAGTCTCAGACCCGACCTGGATTGCATTGTTTGTAGTTCAATAGAAAAAGTCCATTTATTCCATTAAATTGCGCCCAAATGTCTTGGATTGATAATAAAGAATACGTTTAAACCCTCACAAATACGTTGTATTTATTACTTTGTGTCCCACCACTCGTTGCGGGTGACACAAAATCATAATTAAATATGTATGTGCCTTATACTATATTTGAAGCACAAATCCGTTTATTTCAACCTTTTTGTTAAAGGATTCTTTTAAATTGTTGTTGTTGTACAAACACACGTAACACTTGTATCACAGACAAACAGACGTATCACTTGGAACAAAATGCGATAAAAATCACCTTCTGGGATCCACCCACGCATCTTACCACCATTAACAGAAAGCTTGATGTTTGCGCTTTCTGTTAGTGGTGGTGAGGTGTGTGAGAGGAGTTCAAAAGGCCTCAAGTCGATAGAAAGATGCTTGTTTACAGAATTTTGTTGTGGCCTTTTCAATTGTTGGTCTTGATTTATAGAAGTTCCCTAATGAACTTTTTTTAAAATTTTGTATAAACAGTAAAAATACAGTAGACCATTCGCCTAGAGCTTTACGTAATTTATGATCGACCCTTTTAAAGATCAAGTTTCTTCAAATAGGAATCATAAATCACTGTACGGAACAATAATCTACATAGGTATTTCCATCCTTTGAAGCTTTTAGAATAAATGAAAATAATTAACTTACCCAAGCCACGTAGAACTAATAAATCGGTCAAACCGTACAGTCAATTAACGAGAGAAGAGTAATTTGAAGTCAATGCCATTTCCCATACACGCCCTTTTGCAATCTAAGCGCAAGCAAAGTGGAGCTACTAAACGTGCTTCCATTCTGATTCACGAGACCTCGCTAGTGTTCATCATGTACATAATCATTTGCTGGCGATGATGGGTGGTGACTTTGATCGAGCATTCGGCTCCGAAGGTTACCTCTACATGTAGAAATGATGCCCATGAATGGTGTCGCTCATGTATTGGTCACTCGTGTCTCGTTATATATCACACTGTTCAATGATGGACCCCCAATAAAATTGAATGCAGGTAAACGGAAATTCATCACGACTGCAACGCAATAAATTCTCGTTGTTTTGCCCTGTCCGTGTGTGAACGAGCGGTTATCAAGGAGGGGTCCATAATTAGGCAAATGACCGAATATGGATAAATTTATGAATCACCGTCTAATTAGTTTCACCAAATCACGATTATTCGCGCGAACGACGATGCTTTTGTCTGTCACACTAACACAATTCCGTTGCTGCGGATGAATGCGGTATCTCAATGATAGCTAACGACCTGTATTTGGTCCATCCAACTGGCCGCAGTGAAATCGATTTTCAACATGGCCTAAAACAAAGATGGCTACCTTTGTTCCGATGAGAAAAAAATCCCTATCAACCGAAAAATCGCGATTTTCGCTCCCGATTTTAGACCGCCGCGTGTTTACTTTCACTTGAAACGCGTTTCTAGACCGATGCAATAAAATAATGCAACAAAACCCTGCCATTTTGATTCGAACTGGGAAAATTTTCAACGTGTGACGCTCCAACAATGGAACAAAATTAGGTAAATTTAAAAATTGACGAAAATTAAAGCTCATACTAACGATGTTTGCGACTCGTTTCTTTCCGTTAATTTCTGCTTACTGGTGCCTCATAAACAGGATGCTCTCCGTTTCTAATTATAATCACTTGAATATACGGCCTTTTGATCATCGAATTACATTTCTCATAGCATTTTATCAAGATCAAAAAAATTGGATTAGCTTTCAACAGCGAATGAAAAATACGACTGCATTCTTCCACGTACAGAACTGAAATGACGTTCGACGATGACTGCGAAGGAAGGTGTACATGCGAAAGCGATTTTCGCAAGCACATAAACACTCACACATGCTCATTTTTGTTATATACCTACGTGTTCATTCTCTTTTCCGGCGCGATCCCACACCGCTGCAGTGAGCTTTTCGATAGTAATGTAGGCGAAACTTCAACGGAAAATTAGATGTATTTACCGTAATTTGCCTTCGTCAGGATGCACATTCTGCTTTATCGCTTTACATTGACCACTTTCTATCACATCCTAAACAAACGGAGCATTTTAATTCAATAAATTCAATAAATAAAAATTATTTTTAATTGATTAACCACGTTTTTGATTGATGGGCACTGTTTGTAAATAAAACTAATAAAATTTAGCTTTACACCGTGTGCCGCTCATTCCATTACACCGCCAAAAGCTTGTACACTCGTTCACGCTGAAAAATTTCTACAGCAGAAGGATTTGTCAGCGGTGATAAAAATATACACTGAACCAAGAAATATCATTGAATTTATCAAAAACATCACATAGCTTCACTGTAATTGAATTCACATTCATTTTATGTGTATCCATTGAAACTCATATGCAAAGTACATAAATCTCATTATAATACCCTATGACATATGTGATTTTCACATGTGAAAATTTGGTGGCTTTGTAGCGTGCAATCAAGATGGCGACTCTTACTCATATACTGTTGGAAAATTTAGAATTCTCGGAGGAATCATTGGATGTTTTTCGAGGTATGTTGGGCTAAATAGTATACGAAACCATATAAAACTAATTTCTTTTCGTTTTTAGAGTGTGGAATCCAGTTTTACGAATTGGTGACGTATTCGGCGGACGATTTTGAGTCCAGTTTGTGTCAGTGCGACGTAAATTGGAATTGTCCGAAGATTTTTGTGTAAGCGAATGCATGGCGAAAACGTAACGTAAGTTGATATTTAAATACTAATAAATGGAATCGACAACTGTAAATCTGTTATTTTTCTATTCGCAGAAGTCAACCATTCTTCAGGCTCTGAGGTCTGATTTACTCGCGGATAAAGAAAACCAACATCCAAATCATCAAGTAACGACGGACAGCCAGCAACTTGAAGACGACGGAATAAGGCAGGAGTAAACCGACCATTTGGAGCAGCCGCCGGTAGAATGCGAGATGGAATTGGTAGTCCAGCAAAGCAAGCGAAAGTCGAGGACGTGACGATTGAACTGACTGTTCCGGGATCGGTACAAGCTGAGTTCGAACCGAAGGTCGGAGCCGCACCGATCGATATCGCCAATACGGACAACTTCTAGTCGAGACCGAGACGCCAGCGAAATAAGATGGAACCTCAGCAGCCGGACCGCAAGCATCGTTCTATAAACAACAAGTATCACATTCCGAAGAGGAAGAAGTGGACAATGTCATTTTTTTTACATCAAACCTGCTGCTATAAACGTTAACAGATCTTACATAATAAATGATTATACCCTTTTCCTGACAATTTTCCTGAAATCTAAATCAACATGTGAGAAGGGTGAAGCAGCATTTGCTAAGCTTTTCCGTTGCGCGAAAGAGCCGTGATAGGCGTCAGCTTGCAAATGTTGCTTCGCCTTTTTCATTTGTTGGTATAGATATTATTTTTCTAAATTCACCTAACATGTATCATAGTATCATATAAATTTTATCCCAATTTCATATAAGATTTAATATATTTTCATATAAAAAGTATTGTAATGCAGTTTATAATGTATAAACAATTTTAATAAGTCTCATTAAAATTTCACATAAAATTCATCGACAGAAGCTAATAATTAATATAGACATTTCACATGAAGTGTAAGAAAAAACCCAATGAATCTAAGCAAAATTACCTATCAAAAAATTATCTGTTTTTCATATGAATGTCATATGGAAAACTACATGGAAAAAAATTATATGTGTTTTCAGATAAATTTTGTGTGAAAACTTGGTTCAGTGATAAACTTCAGTGGAAGGTCTTGAATAAAATTCTCGCCGCGTGGTAACCTATACTATTTTATAAATAAAAATTAATAAAACAAAAAAATACAAGCATTATGGCACTTCATTTTTATTACAATTTATTGCCTGGCATGCCAATTTAATAAAATAATGCGTTTGATTTTGTTGGATATAAAATGAGCGGGTAAATTACTTTTGCGTATTACTTCTAGCGTGTTGAAGCTCTCCTGCTTGATTAGAGTCAGTCTAGTTAGAGTCTGGCGGACTGTCACTTTCGATCGGAGCCAATCGAGCATGACGTCACGGTGTAGCATTTATCGGTGAGGACACTATGACGTCATGCTCGATTGGCTCCGGTCGAAAGTGACAGTCCGCCAGACTCTAATTATAGGGACTCTATGCTTGATGGGAGCTTTGATTGCACGAACACTCAAAATTAACTATTTTTGTTGAAAACTACACATTTTCAGGTTTTCTGGGAAGAACCAAACACTGAACCAAGTTTTCACACAAAATTTATCTGAAAACACATATAATTTTTTTCCATGTAGTTTTCCATATGACATTCATATGAAAAACAGATAATTTTTTGATAGGTAATTTTGCTTAGATTCATTGGGTTTTTTCTTACACTTCATGTGAAATGTCTATATTAATTATTAGCTTCTGTCGATGAATTTTATGTGAAATTTTAATGAGACTTATTAAAATTGTTTATACATTATAAACTGCATTACAATACTTTTTATATGAAAATATATTAAATCTTATATGAAATTGGGATAAAATTTATATGATACTATGATACATGTTAGGTGAATTTAGAAAAATAATATCTATACCAACAAATGAAAAAGGCGAAGCAACATTTGCAAGCTGACGCCTATCACGGCTCTTTCGCGCAACGGAAAAGCTTAGCAAATGCTGCTTCACCCTTCTCACATGTTGATTTAGATTTCAGGAAAATTGTCAGGAAAAGGGTATAATCATTTATTATGTAAGATCTGTTAACGTTTATAGCAGCAGGTTTGATGTAAAAAAAATGACATTGTCCACTTCTTCCTCTTCGGAATGTGATACTTGTTGTTTATAGAACGATGCTTGCGGTCCGGCTGCTGAGGTTCCATCTTATTTCGCTGGCGTCTCGGTCTCGACTAGAAGTTGTCCGTATTGGCGATATCGATCGGTGCGGCTCCGACCTTCGGTTCGAACTCAGCTTGTACCGATCCCGGAACAGTCAGTTCAATCGTCACGTCCTCGACTTTCGCTTGCTTTGCTGGACTACCAATTCCATCTCGCATTCTACCGGCGGCTGCTCCAAATGGTCGGTTTACTCCTGCCTTATTCCGTCGTCTTCAAGTTGCTGGCTGTCCGTCGTTACTTGATGATTTGGATGTTGGTTTTCTTTATCCGCGAGTAAATCAGACCTCAGAGCCTGAAGAATGGTTGACTTCTGCGAATAGAAAAATAACAGATTTACAGTTGTCGATTCCATTTATTAGTATTTAAATATCAACTTACGTTACGTTTTCGCCATGCATTCGCTTACACAAAAATCTTCGGACAATTCCAATTTACGTCGCACTGACACAAACTGGACTCAAAATCGTCCGCCGAATACGTCACCAATTCGTAAAACTGGATTCCACACTCTAAAAACGAAAAGAAATTAGTTTTATATGGTTTCGTATACTATTTAGCCCAACATACCTCGAAAAACATCCAATGATTCCTCCGAGAATTCTAAATTTTCCAACAGTATATGAGTAAGAGTCGCCATCTTGATTGCACGCTACAAAGCCACCAAATTTTCACATGTGAAAATCACATAATTTTTGTCTGGCAACACATATGACTTTACTCCATATATAATGCATGGTAGTGGCACACGAATGTCATAGGGTATTATAATGAGATTTATGTACTTTGCATATGAGTTTCAATGGATACACATAAAATGAATGTGAATTCAATTACAGTGAAGCTATGTGATGTTTTTGATAAATTCAATGATATTTCTTGGTTCAGTGTAATAATAGAATTCTGGATCTCGATTTGAATAGGTCGTATGTGCTTTTGTCGATTAAAAATTCGGTCAGTTGGATTCGCTTATTATAGCGAAAACCATTTAAATTGAGCAAAGTTGATACATACAGCAGAATCCTCACAAAATAGGCTTTCTGTTCCATCATTGAAAGTTTGCAAAATATCTGCCATATTGCTACAATGACTAAAATAAACTGATCGAATTTTATATCGACAAAAGCACATACGACCTATTCAAATCGAGCTCCAGAATTACACTAGAACTCCAATGGCGCTGTAGTCACTTTTCCTATTTAATTAAATTTATAACTTTAATTGTAATAATTGATTGTTTTTAACTATCCAGCTGATAGAGGATCTTTTGTTTTGGTAAATAAAATTTATTTGACACTTCTAGTACCGCTACTGACGCTGTAAGGGCGTGGCAAACTAGATGTTAGTCACACGAATAGTCGCGACATTGGACTTCTGTGGCTAGTTATTCTACTAGCCAAATATACTTGTGGATTATAAAATTTATATATTTAATATATATATATATATATATATATATATAATTTATATATTTAATATATAAATATAATTTATATATTTAATATATAAATATATATTTTATATATTTAATATATATATATTTAATATATCGATGCGGATTTACCCATATGGTTCATTCAAATATTACTAAATTTGACGATTTTATACCCCCTCCCTCTCCCTCCCTCCCCCTCGTAACAACATTTATATGGGAATTTTTGAAATTTTGTATGAAGTGTATACGCTTTAACACAACGCTAGATTCCCTTCCTCCCAAGGGATCCGCAAGGGGCAAGGTAGGCCTACTGCACATCTTTTGCGAGTGTGTTAGGTGTTAATGGCTAGTTTCCACTTGATAAGTACTGTGTAAAAGGATAGGACAAGTAATGCTCACGTAAAACTTTTGCAATCAAAATTACTTAGGCGTTCGCAGTTGATAAGTAATTCACAGCCAGAAAGATTTGCCAACAGATGGTACTGTCATGCGATGCTGTCAGTCATGTTGTTGATGATGTATACATGATGTATATGTACATAATATATTATTCCGTGAATAAAAGGGACATTTCTCTTTCTTTGTGTTTCTTCTTTCGCGCCTGCGCGTTCACAGTGTGCATTAGTATTTAGCCGTGTCGCTCTATAATGTGTACTCCGTCGTCCCTCAGCATGGCTGCATCTGAACACGAGATTGAATTTCTTGAGGTTGAATAATTTGCCGTTACGTAGTTTAAAAATTTATAAAGACACCCTAAAACTGAATTGTTTATAAATAGTTCGACTATTGAAAAAAGTAAATAGCGCATTCGAGTTTAGCTGATGAGGAGACAATGATTCTAAAAACTATTGCATCATAATCATTTCATTTCGTTTGTTGAATAAAATGTTCTATGGTGCACTAGAACCATGAGAAGTAAAGACTGTATTCGATGAAATTTGGACACAGAAAATAATGTATAGCTTTTGATTGCGTTCACAAAATCAAATATTTTTTTGATCAGGAATAATATATAATGTGTAGCTAATACCATAACAATGACAACAAATTCAGTTTGGTATTGGCGCAGATATTGTTAATATCATAAAATAAGATTTTAGCTAATTTTTCATCCGTTTTAAAAAATGTAAAAGCTATAATTTTGATGTAACTCGTCAAGACGTCTGAAAATTTGACTCGAAGTTCTTAACAGAGTATCAATAAACTGGTAAAAAAATCTTAAAATCTGTTCAATACGTTTTTCTAGTATTCAAAACTCAAATCGCTTCAATGCATATTTTAGGTACATCTTAACCATTTTATTCCGTGTGTACTATTTTGTTTGTACAACTATCATGACTGTTCCGATTTTTATTAGCATTTGAAACCGTAAAACCTTTATAATTGCAAGTCACAAACAAGCAAGCTTGCTGAATTGTTGCTTAATAATGGTAATGATAGCTGAACTAAAATTATGCTCTGCACATTACTGTTTAAGTGATTTATCAATTGAGAATGTAGTCAATGTTCGACTTTCCTCATGGGTATCAACAATGATAAATTAAAGCACTTTTCAAAAGTTTAACAAGAAATTTATTCGAATCAATTTCCTTAACAAAAGAGTTTAACAAAACATTTGTCTGCATCTTATTAAGCTGATGTCACAGAGAACAGACATCCAAGTTCAGTTCCGAAACTGTGTAAGGAATTTAACGGCCATTTGAAATCGGCAACACAAGTGGCAATAGCGTGGCGCTGCAATCGGTTAACTTCCCATACTAATTTAATTCACCACTTGAAATGTTTCAATTCACCACTGACTGTGGCAATATGGTGTTTGGTGGCGTTAGTGTTGTCATCGTGTATTGATTTGCAACCTTACTCAAGTAAAGATTCAAATCCTTACACAACTTTCTGAATGAAATTTGTTCTAGCCTGGATGTCTGTTCTCTGTGCTGATGTATCGATAAGCATATGCTCCTGGACAATGTGCCTTTCACTTGTCAAATAAACGCCTTCAGCCCGTCATAGTTTGACTCGGAACTTTGTTCGGATTATGGGATAAATCATGGCTAAAACTGTTTAGACAACCAAGTTATTAAAAAACCATTATTTTAAACGAATCACATAAAATAAAACAGAATAGAATTATATATGTTGTTTAACATTGAGTGTCAAGAGACGAAATGAACTTAAAAATGAGGCATTTATTTATTATTATTAGTCTTTAACAAGATATCTTGTACCTTGATTATTATATGTTTTATCTTCCGAAGCAGTTCGATAGTACGAGACGCTTGGATCGATGCATTTGACATTTCAGTGCTGTCTGTTTACTGAATATTGTTCCCACAGTCACCTAGACAACCAAACAGCATTCAGAAGTCGACACATTTCAAGTATCCCTAAACATCCTTATTTACTGTTTATTGAACACAACGTCAAGATTCCATGACAAAAGCATAAATAAAAAAATGCTTAACGGATTTTCGACTGAGCATGAGTAAATTACCTGAACAGATGCTGTGAATGCACCATGTCCAAGAGCATACCGCACCACATATTGTCATACATTTTTAAAGATCGATATTTAATAATAAAAATAAAAACATATTCATATCGCAATTAGTACGCCTGGAAACAATATCTTCAATAAGGACCAACACTTTTTGGCCGCATTCGATACAAGTTTTCTCACCGTGCGATAAAAATACTGACAGCGGAATCAGAATGGAAAACACGTGTTTTGGGCTGAACAGCTGTTGAGTATAAGGCGTTGTTCAGTTGATTACCACGTGCTGTGCTAATTCACCACTGCTGAACACAAGTTCAGGAGTGATCATTATTGAGTCATGGGAAGATTATGTTTTGCTTTGGGTGCTGAATCTCACCATCTCTAGGATGGCGCAGATAGGAAGGCATGCGGCTGGCAATCGACAGGTCTCGAGTTCTAATCCGGATTTAGGTAATTTTATATGTAATTCTTATTTCATAATAGGTGTTCTCAACATGAGAGCAAATAATTACTCTCGTGAGAGTTCAAATTTTTTGCATTTTATTTATTTTCTATCATTTTTGCCAAAGCTGAATAACAACTTTCCTGTACATTTGTAAAACGCTTTGAACAACAACAAAATAAGTTGGTGCACAACATGATGCCTTATAACTTCTCCAAATTTGTGTGAACAAAACCCGAACATAGGTTGTACGTGAAAATAATTCAAATGTTATTCAACATTATGCTGAATAAATTCGTCATAATGGTGCCTGTTAAATGAGTGATTGTTAGTTGGGTATGGAACAAACGTTTTTGGAAGGAAGCTCTTTTAAACTCTTACACAGCAAAAATGTTAGTTGGGAATTGCTTGAAAATTTTTCAAGTTATAACTGTGTGAATGTCACGATACAAAAAAAAACATTTTTGCTTATTGTGACTTTGTGCCACATATACGACGGCTATAACTTTATTACGGCTAGATTAAATTGAATGAATTTTTTACACAATATTTCTACATGGATACTTTACATACAGAACAGTTTTGATTGAAATCGGTTCAGTATTTTTGAATCTAGAGCTATAACGGTGAAGAAGTGATATTTTTTAAAACGTTCGTTTGCTCGAACTTCTCAAATGGCAAAATTCTTGTTTCAACGATATCTCCACCAACATTCAACCGATTTTGATGAAATTTGTATAGTATTAGCTTTACGTAATACACTATTCCTGGTAAAAAATTAGTCATTTACCATTGTTGTGGACAACCCGATTGCGGTGTACCGCGCCGCTGAGCTCGCACAAGACAGAGCACTACTGTCGTGCGCGATGCAATGGAAGCGCATCAATGTATTTTAATTTGGTTGTCGTTTGTGCTCTGTGTCTGTGTATTGTTGTCCATAGTAGTTTAGTTTTGTTTACGTCTCGCGATAAATATGTTGTACCCGTTTTAAAGTGTCGCGAAATAAAGTAGTTTTAACCAGTTAATCGTGCGCGTTTTATTCCCCAATGTAGGGACACCGGATCACGAACACCGTCCGGTTACCGCGGTACAAAAACCATTTTTTTATGAAATCTTTCTGAATTCCAGGAATTTGTTCCGAGATCTCTACGAGAATTGCTCTGGGATTCCCTCAGAGTTTCTGCTTGGGATTCCTCCAGAAATTCCATCCTAGATCTGTCTCGAAATTAATTCAAGATTGCTCCAGGAGTTCTTTCAGGGATACCTAAGGGAGTTTCCTCAGATATTATACCAGCAATTTGTTTAGGATTTGTTCAGAACTTCCAGGAGTTCTCTCTAGGATTACTCCTGTAACTCCATACGGGATTCATTCAGAGATTCCTTCATGGAATTCTCTAGAAATTACTTCCGAGATTCCTCCAGAAGATTCCTATGAAATTATTCTAGAAGTTCTTTCAGGGATTCTTTCACGAGTTTTTTTTTATGATTTCTCCAGAACCTTTTGGAATGTCTTCAGATTTTTATCTGGGAAGAAACTATTGAAAGAATCTCTGAAATCGCTCGTGTAGATATTCCCTGCAAAACTGCTGGAGATATTCCTTAAGAAGCTGTTGGAGGAATTTTATAAGAAACTCAAGAGCAAGTCTTGGAGTACTTCCATAAAGAATAAAAAAAAAACTTCTGGAGTATTTCCATGAGCAAAATTTAAGAAACTTCCAGAATGAATTCCAGAATATGTGATCTGCAAGGAATCCCAGTAGAAGTTCTTGGAGGAATCCCGGAAGGATATCCTGGATAAATTATTGGACAAATCTTAAAAGGAACTCCTGGAAGAACCTTGACTTATTTTCCAGGAGTCTGGAAGTTCTGAAGAAATTCCGGAAAGAACTTTTGAAAAATTCCCGGAAGATACCCCGGGTAAAATTTCTGGAGAGGTCCCTGATGCCACCCCTGGTGTAATCTTAGAAGAAAATCCTGGAGAAATACCAGAAGAAACTATGAGAGAAACCCATAAATTTACTCCTAGAGGAAACCTAGAAGGAGTTTCTGGAGGAATCCCGGAAGAAGCTAGAGGAATTACAAAAGAAATTCTTTGAGGATTCACATGAGAAACGTCCAGAGAAAATCTAGATGAATCTCAAAAACTTGTAGAAATCCTGGAAGAATCACTGAAAGAACTCCAGGACGAGTCTAAGAATGAATTCCTATAGAAATCCTGGAAGGAACTCCTGAAATGATCCCGGAAGGAATTCCTGCGGCAATCTCCGAATAAATATCTGAGTGAACCCCGGATAAAAAATACTTATGAAATCCCGGATAAAATTATTGTAGAATAGTTCGAAAAAACTCCTGGTAGAATCTTAGAAAACACCTCTGGAGAAAACCCTGAAGGAACTCCTAGAAGATCCCAAAATAAAAAAAAAAAAAACAAAATAAATAAATCCTGAATTAGAAGGAACTCACGGAGGGATTTTTTGTAGAGCTTCTAATGAAAATCTCAGAGACATTTTATAAGAATCCCCTGCGAACTTCTGGTGGATTTTTCGGTGGAACATCTGGAAGAATTTCAAGAGGACTTTCTGTGAAACCCCAAAGAAAAACCTTCACACGGAATGCCAAAAGATTCATCACAAAGAATCTTTCGTGGATCTTCATTAAATTCCCCGTGAAGCTTTGTCCTACCTCGTATTTCATCTAAAACTCCACAAGGTAACCGTCAGAGTCCCAGACGAATTCCTCCCACCGTAGTCCGAACTCCAATATAGAATTTATAATTAGTATCCAACCATAGTTCTTGCTGTAATACCATTAAAAGTTTTTTTTGAGTGTGAAGAATTAGCATTAAGTTGAAATTCACAAATAAAAAAAGAAAAAGTTTTTTTTTTAAATTTTTTTTTTATTTGTGAATTTTAACTTAGGCTAATTCTTCACACACCCATGAAAAGTTCCCTCAGAATCCCAGCGTCTTTCATTAGCATTTCCCTTGGAACTCCGTTGCACGGTGTCAAAATTTCGATTATTATCGAACTTCCATGTACCTCGGATCTTTCTTCACAGAAAGTCAGCATTTTGGCTATACTTTATAATTGGAAAGTTTTAAAATATTCCATCGGGGAAATTTTGATTTTTCTAAGTTTTTGACTATTTTAAAATACTAACAATTTCCGAAGAAAAATCCGAGGTACATGAAAGTTCGATAATATTCGAGATTTTGACACCGTGGCGTTGAAATCTCACTATCTGGCTTTTCCCCATACGCGCGCAAAAATTAAATTTAAATTTCAATCACACTTCCTGAGGAAACGAACAAAGTCCAAATTGTAAACAACAAGGCCACGAAACGCCACACGAACAACGAACAATTTAAATATCTAGCAACCGCCGTATGCATTGCCCTTTTCTTCACATCCTTCTTACAGCATCGTTTCGTAAAAATGCTGTCGGTTAAACAAATGTCAAAATTACTTACGGAAAAAGGAGGAATTTTACTTGAGCGCTCTACTTGGGAACTGGAAACTTACCATAAGTGTCGGCTGGCAACGCGACCTGGGGTTTGTTCGAATCCTGCTTGGAAATCGGTTTGTGTTGCCGATGGGGATGGCCCGCGAAATCTCATTGTGTTGTTTGGGAAGGCCCGCTCGATGCATGTTAGGTAGGCGTAGTTTGTTCGAGTTTGACGTGCCTACACTCCCATTTATAGTTACGTAATATTTGAACGAATGATAGGAAACTATAGTCGGTTCTTATCATCATCATATCATCATCACCATCATAGGCGCCAACTTAGGGCCCATATTTGGAGGCTTTGCCCCCCCAATAATTTGACCAAGTTGGCGCGTCTGATCAACATTGTTGTCACTTCGTAAAATGGCTCATTGAGTCTGGTAAAAAGCCAGGGGGACGACGCAAGTTTTCATAACCCAATAAAGTCGAAATATTTCAAGTAACCACGCTGGTTAATCCGTAATGTAAACACAGAGAACAGACATCCAGGCTAGAACAAATTTCATTCGGAAAGTTGTGTAAGGATTTGAATCTTTACTTAAATTAGTATGGGAAACTAACCGATTGCAGCGCCACGCTATTGCCACTTGTGTTGCCGATTTCATATGGCCGTTAAATTCCTTACACTTACACTGGACTTGGATGTCTGTTATCTGTGTTGTAAAGTAACCAGATGATCAGAGCTCCAACGCGGGACATATTGAAGATTAGGGTGGCTCAAGCTTGTATGACAAAACCACATGGCAAAAAGTTCGATGGGCCCCCTTCTCATTTCGTTCTATATGACGCCACGATGCTCTGGTCCAATTTTCAGCTAGATCCGCTAACATTAGGGCGGTGCTAAACTCGTTTGAAGTTTGTATGGCAGTTTATATGGGAAAACATCGTTTTTTGCAATTTTCTCGTGAGGGGTTCTGATTTTCCTTAAAACACGTAATAGATCTTATAGAAATATAACCTAGGATATGCCAAAAAACTTTGTCGAAGACCGCAATGTAATCAGACACTTGCGAAAAAAGCTGTAGGCTAGAGAGTACGGGCCCATTCAATGAGATTTTATTGCTATTGTTATTCTTTGACATGTTAAATGTTAAGCACCACCAAATGGTCTGAATGTAATATCTTTTCTTACAAGCTTCGGATGACCTTGCGGTCTTTGACAAAGTTTTTCGGCACATGTAAGACTATAGTTCTATATAATCGGTTATGTGTTTTAAGTAAAAATAGTGCCGTTCATGAGAAAAATGCTAAAAACGATGTTTTCCCATATAAACTTCCATACAAACTTCAAATGAGAGTAGCACCGCCCTAATGTTAACGGATTTAGCTGAAAATTTGACCAGAGCATCGTGGCGTCATATAGAACGAAATGAGAAGGGGGCCCATCTAACTTTTTGACATGTGGTATTTTGAGCCACGCTATTGAAGATGCATAGTGTAATGACGAAAATGTATGTGGGATAAAAAGCTAGCTATGTATATTTTTCTGTGCCGTGTGCTTTCAGGAGAAGTAGGGTCTGGGACCATTTGGGAAGGAGCACCTATTTTGGACACTTGCTGCTTAAACTCAGTCAATTTCAAACCGATTCACTTGAATTTTTGAACATGGCTAGATACTGTGCTTATCTGATCGTGCCTCAAAAATCAAGTCCATCGATTAGAGGCGAATGAACCAGATGGTTTAAAACTTTAAAACCTCTATAATAAAAAAATTAAAAAAAAATCAATCGGTTCAAAATTGACTGAGTTATGGCAGCAAGAACCAAAATAGGTTTTCCTGCCCAAATGGTATCAGACCCTACATAGAACAGTCATAAACATTATTTTTAAAGAATTCACATGAATCCTGATAATCCAATCTAACCTGCACTCAACTCGTTAATTACGAAAAAAAAACTCGTTAATTACGGCATTGATGCCTAGAAAACGATTAGGAGGTCAGGTGTGCAGAATGGCTCTATCACCTGCTCTATCATCACACGGTCGCACATGCTCCTCGGTTTTGCGGACGATATTGATCTCATCGGCATTGATCGTAGGGCAGTGGAGGAAGCTTATGCTCCTCTGAAGAAAAAGACGATTAACTCTACCAAGACGAAGTACATGATAGCGGGTAGAGACAGAAGCAGGCCTAGTGGTGTTAGTGCTGAGGTAGTGATTGATGGGGAAGTGTTTGAAGTTGTTGAAGAATTTGTTTATCTTGGAACACTTGTGACATGTGACAATGACGTTTCCCGTGAAGTGAAAAGGCGTATTGCAGCTGCGAATAGGTTCTTTAACGGATTCCGTAGCCAGCTTAGGTCCCGTAACTTGCAAACGCAAACAAAATTCGCTCTGTATAAGACGCTGATTCTTCCGGTAGCCCTCTACGGTCACGAAGCGTGGACGTTAAAGGGGGTAGACCGTAAAGTTTTTGGAGTATTTGAGCGCAAAGTGCTGCGGATAATTTATTCTCGGTGGGGAACCAGAAAATGGAGTGTGGCGCAGACGCATGAATCACGAGTTGTACCAAGTGTACGAAGATGCGAATATTGTGAAACGTATAAAATACGGCAGACTTCAGTGGGCTGGACACGTAGTGCGAAAGTCGGAAGAAAGAATAGCGAAAGCAATATTCAGCAGAAAACCCGGTAGAGGTAGGCGACTTCGTGGGCGGCCGCGAACTCGCTGGCTGGACGCAGTTGAAAAAGATTTACGATCCCTACACGTTCGGGGAAACTGCAGGAACATCGCCCAAGACCGACGAAGATGGTGTTCTACTATACGCTCGGCGTTGGAGTAAAGTTACTTTGTAGTCAACAAGGTAAGGTGCCAAGGTAGGATGCCTAGAAAACATAATTAGGGGATTCACTAAACAGCGTAAACTGATTAAACGTCGCAATCACCAAGGCAATCTTTGATTATTTTATTCGCAATTTTATGAAACATTTCAATAATCACGGCCACAGAGAACAGACATCCAAGTCCAGTTCCGAAACTGTGTAAGGAATTTAACGGCCATATGAAATCGGCAACACAAGTGGCATTAGCGTGGCGCTGCAATCGGTTAATTTCCCATACTAATTTAATTCACCACTTGAAATGTTTCAATAGGACGCAATCAGTGAAGTACTAGATTGAAAGTAGTGAGCTGGATTTTTGTATGGTGAGATGATCAGTTCTCCATTTCAGTAATGAAATGGTTCAAAAAGCGTTGGCTATACGGTTTCTTGCCTAATTTAATGCTGTTTGAGTAAAAGTTTGGGTAACTGTGTTGTTGAAGTTGCAAGAAATAAATAATACAAAAACACAGTTACCCAAACTTTTGCTCAAATAGCATCAAATTAGTCAAGAAATCATATAACCCACGCTGTTTGTACCATTTCATTATTGACGATCTTGCGCCAAATACGACACACAGGCAAATAAAATTGTCCCACCAAAATATGTGCACACCGGTTTCAGCATACATTGGTTGAAGTCGCCGCTACAGTTTTTGAGCAATGGCTGCGTACTTTGGGGTGGTTTTTCGACTAATCGGTTTGTTTACGCGCTGTTTCCTTTGTTGTTGGATGTGTGAACATTGTGCTTTCAAAAATTGAACATATGCACGATCGTCGCGAAATCCTTGCAATACTCAATACAGAAATGGAGAACTGATCATCTCACCATACAAAAATCCAGCTCACTACTTTCAATCTAGTACTCCACTGATTGCTTCCTATTCACCACTGATTGTGGCAATATGGTGTTTGGTGGCGTTAGTGTTGACATCGTGTATTGGTTTGCAACCTTACTCAAGTAAAGATTCAAATCCTTACACAACTTTCCGAATGAAATTTGTTCTAGCCTGGATGTCTGTTCTCTGTGTCACGGCTTACGCAGTTAGTGTTTAGTGAATACCTCTAATAACTTTTAAAAGTTATAAAATACAATGTTAACTCAAAGTGCCTGAAACTGCTATTCATCTATCTCCTGTTTCTCCAATTTTGTTCTCACTAGCGTATTTTTTCGTGTTTGATATTTCGTTGGAATAGCTCTGATGTTTCTTTGTCAAAACCGACTTCGTAAAATATAGATAAGACAAGTTCCACTCCTCCAGTGGATAACTGACACTGAGGAATATTACAAGTGGTAGTCGAAATACGCGTATCTGTCAAAGGATAAGCAAAATAGGGCGGTGAAACTGATTACATTCATTCGAAAAGGGTATTCTGCTTAGAGGGTTCGAAAAGTCGGTACAAGAAAGTTGTATTTGCTCAAATAACAATAATCGTGTTGTAATTTCACTAGTTTAAGGACAAACGTCTTAAAATCCCGGTTCTACAGTGCATCAGAACTTCAGACGCACAAATCTCAAGAAGCAAGCTTCAAACAACAATGCATTTTATTATTCTGTTCTTGCTCACTTGTAATAAGCTTAAAATAAGAAGCTCAGGTGCGCTGCTTTTGTTTACGAAGAGATTTGTGCCCTCGAAATCGTGAGTAGGTGCCAAAGTCGGCCATTGTGGCGGCCATATTGGGATTCTAACAAGTCTGTCCTTAACAACAATATTGGAGCTGCCCATTGACAAATTGTTTCAAGATTTTCAATTAAAAATGAGATGAACAACAATGCAATAATTGTTTTCCATGGAAAATTTACACATTCTCTCCATGGAACTATACTAGGGTGCACGTCCAACTAATAATCACTCATTTAACAGGCACCATTATGACGAATTAATTCAGCATAATGTTGAATAATATTTGAATTATTTTCACGTACAACCTATGTTCGGGGTTTGTTCACACAAATTTGGAGAAGTTATAAAGCGTCATGTTGTGCACCAACTTAATTTTTTGTTGTTCAAAGCGTTTAACAAATGTACAAGAATGTTGTTATTAAGCTTTGGCCAAAATAACTGAAAATAAATAAAATGCGAAAATGTTGAACTCTCACGAGAGTAATTATTTGCTCTCGTGTTGAGAACACCTATTATGAAATAAGAATTACATATAAAATTACCTAAATCCGGATTAGAACTCGAGACCTGTCGTTTGCCAGCCGCATGCCTTTCTATCTGCGTCATCCTAGAAATGATGAGATGCAGAACCCAAAGTAAAACATAATCTTCCCATGACTCAATATTGATCACTCCTGAACTTGTGTTCAGCAGTGGTGAATTAGCACCCCAGACAACCACTAATCGTATAATATGTTGCATAAGATGATAAAGTGGAGACGATATGCGTGCATGCCTCCATTTAGGCGCATGTAAAATGTACACATATCGCCTCCACTTTAACATCTTATGCAACATCTTATACGATCACTGGTTGACTGGGACAGCACGTGGTAATCAACTGAACAACGCTTTATACTTCAACAGCTGTTCAGCCCACAGCACGTGTTTTCCACGTTTTCCATTCTGATTTCGCTGTCAGTATTTTCATCGCACGGTGAGAAAACTTGTATCGAATGCGGCCAAAAAGTGTTGGTCCTTATTGAAGATTTTGTTTCCAGACGAACTAATTGCGATATGAATATGTTTTTATTTTTATTATTAAATATCGATCTTTAAAAATGTATGACAATCTATGACAATGTGCTGTGCGGTATGGTCTTGGACATGGTGCATTCACAGCATCTGTTCAGGTAATCTACTCATGCTCAGTCAACGATCCGTTTTTTATTGATATAATAAATTTAAATACAGTTCATACTTGGATTACAAATATTCATACATTTAAATCCTAAATATCCTAACTCTGGTTAACATATATTCAGATTCCCGAGATGAACTAGCCTAGGGCCAAAAATCTCGTTAATACAGATAAAAAAAAATCAGATTGCGTCCGAACTGGTCAACAAAGATTTTCCGATTATTCCACCTATGTTCCCTCAACTGTTTCTTAAAAATATATATTGGGTACTGGTCCCGCCAAATTGAAAGAAATCACTCGAACCGCCAACCACAATGCAGCCTTCTGTTTTTGTGAACTCAAACATAACTTTCGTGAAAGAAGCTCTTCCATATCATTTACTTCCACTCCCATTCGCGCCCGAATCACCTGACTACACCACTGCCACAACGTTTTGGCATTTGGACAAACTTCAAGTCTATGGTACACATCATCAACACCCCTCCACCTCCACAACTATCACAAGAACGTGCAGTTCTTCGAACATTGTAAGCAGCTAGCTTTTCTCCTGTAGCTATCAAATTGTTTGCAAAGCAGAACCCAAAGAAATAAAACTTTGATTTAAATTTTCCCACAAGGTCATCCAATCAATATCAATTTGTTCTTCAATTTTAGGAACACAATTATTCATATCTACAAAATAACCGTATAAAAGTTTCGTTGAAGTTAATTGAAATCTTGATTCAATTTCAGTTGCGATTGAAATCCATTCTCTTGCATTTTTCGTCAATCTCTGGGATTCTGAATTCTAATAAATTCATACATACATTTATTTGTTCAACATCATTAAGACAAGACATAATCAACAATAGTAAGCCACAATACTCGGTTTGTGGCTGCCGCCACGGGGATGAATCTTCATCACGAAAAGAGCTGCTTGTTCGCGAATTGAATCGCGATTGCTGAACACTAGCGAACCTGGTGGTGGAAAGCAAGCTTTTTTCTACAGCGAGCATAGGGCGGGAGCGAGGCATGCTTTGATGATTTTTTATTTCTCCAAGGAAATTCATTCCAATCCAAGTTCCAATCTAGTTTTCCAAGTGAAAATTTTACGACTTCCACCTCGAAACTTCAAATTTGTTCGAAGATACACATCTGTTCTGTGCTGCCGCTCTCCATCCTCGGTCACGCCCAATGCTCGCCAAGTCGCTCCACCTGGTCCGCCCATCGTGCTCTCTGCGCTCCACGCCTTCTTGTGCCAACCGGATCCGTGGCAAACACCAGCTTTGCAGGGTTGTTGTCCGGCATTCTTGCAACATGCTCTGCCCACCGTATCCTTCCGGCTTTGGCCACCTTCTGGATGCTGGGTTCGCCGTAAAGTGCAGCGAGCTCGTGGTTCATCCTTCTCCGCCACACACCGTTCTCCTGCACACCGCCGAAGATCGTTCTTAGCACGTGTCGCTCGAAAACTCCGAGTGCTTGTAGGTCCTCCTCGAGCATGGTCCATGTCTCGTGCCCGTAGAGGATCACCGGTCTTATTAGCGTTTTGTACATAGTGCATTTGGTGCGTGGGTGAATCTTTTTCGACCGCAGTTTCTTCTGGAGCCCGTAGTAGGCCCGACTTCCGCTGATGATGCGCCTCCGAATTTCACGGCTCACGTTGTTGTCAGCCGTCAGTAGGGATCCGAGGTAGACGAATTCCTCAGCCACCTCGAAAGTATCCCCGTCTATCGTAACATTACTACCCAGACGGATCCGGTCGTGTTCGGTTCCGCCTACCAGCATGTACTTTGTTTCTGAGGCATTCACCACCAGTCCGACCTTTGCTGCTTCGCGTTTCAGGCGGGTGTACAGTTCTGCCACCGTTCCAAATGTTCTAGCGATAATGTCCGTGTCGTCCGCAAAGCACACAAATTGACCGGATTTTGTGAAAATCGTTCCCCGGCTGTTGAGCCCGGCTCGTCGCATTACACCTTCCAGCGCGATGTTGAAGAGTAGACATGAGAGTCCGTCACCTTGTCGCAGTCCCCGGCGAGATACGAATGAACTGGATAGTTCACCCGAAAACCTTACGCAGTTTTGCACACCGTCCATCGTTGCTTTAATCAGTCTAGTCAGCTTCCCAGGAAAGCCGTTTTCGTCCACGATTCTCCATAGCTCTGCGCGGTGGATACTATCGTATGCCGCTTTGAAGTCAATGAACAGGTGGTGCGTTGGGACCTGGTATTCACGGCATTTCTGGAGGATTTGCCGTACGGTAAAGATCTGGTCCGTTGTCGACCGGCCGTCGATGAAGCCGGCTTGATAACTTCCCACGAACTCATTTGTTTTAGGTGACAGACGACGGAAGATGATCTGGGATAGCACTTTGTAGGCAGCATTCAAAATAGTGATCGCCCTGAAGTTCTCTCATTCCAAATAGTCGCCTTTCTTGTGAATGGGGCAGATTACCCCTTCCTTCCACTCCTACGGTAGCTGTTCGGTTTCCCAGATCCTGACTATCAGCCGATGCAGACAGGTGGTCAACTTTTCTGGGCCCATCTTGATGAGTTCAGCTACGATACCATCCTTACCAGCTGCTTTGTTGGTTTTGAGCTGGTGAATGGCATCCTTAACTTCCCTCAGCGTGAAAGTGTTCATTTCCGTCCTCCGTTGCACTGTCGTCGTCGTTTCCTCCACTGCCGTGGGCTCCCGTGCCTACGTTCTCCACGCCGTTCAGGTGCTGATCGAAGTGCTGCTTCCACCTTTCGATCACCTCACGTCCGTCCGTCAAGAGGCCTCCGTCTTTATCCCTGTATATTTCGGCTCGCGGCACGAAGCCGTTGCGGGATGCGTTGAGCTTCTGATAGAACTTCCGTGTTTCTTGGGAACGGCACAGCAGTTCCATTTCTTCACACTCCGCTTTTTCCAGGCGGCGCTTTTTCTCCCGAAAGAGGCGGGTCTGCTGTTTCTGCTTCTGTTTGTAACGTTCCACGTTCTGTCGAGTCCCTTGCTGCAGCATTACCGCCCTCGCTGCGTTCTACTCCTCCAAAACCGTTCTGCACTCTTCGTCGAACCATTCGTTCCGTCGATTCCGTTCCACGTACCCGATGGTGCTCTCGGCTGCGTTGTTGATGGCTACTTTCACTGTACTCCAGCAGAGCTCGCCCTCGTCTGGCAACGCGGCTTCGAGATTCTGCGCGTATGCTGAGGCGACATCTGGTTGCTTCAGTCGCTCTAGGTTGTACCGTGGCGGTCGCCGGTACCGTACCTTGTTGATGACGGAGAGTTTTGGGCGCAGTTTGACCATCACCAGATAGTGGTCGGAGTCGATGTTGGCGCCATGATAGGTCCTAACATCGATAATGTCGGAGAAGTGCCGTTCGTCAATCAGAACGTGGTCGATTTGAGATTCCGTCTGCTGTGGTGATCTCCAGGTGTAACGATAAGGGAGGCTGTGTTGGAAAAAGGTGCTACGTATGGCCATATTTTTGGAGGCGGCGAAATCAATGAGTCGTAGGCCGTTTTCGTTCGTTTGCTGGTGGGCGCTAAACTTACCAATCGTCGGTCTAAATTCCTCCTCCTGGCCTACCTGAGCGTTCAAATCTCCTATGATGATCTTGACGTCGTGGCTTGGGCAGCGGTCGTACTCGCGTTCGAGCTGCGCGTAAAATGCGTCCTTGTCATCATCAGTACTTCCGGAGTGTGGGCTGTGCACGTTTATTATGTTGAAGTTGAAGAATCGGCCCTTGATCCTCAACCTGCACATTCTTTCGTCGATCGGCCACCAACCGATCACGCGCCTCTGCATATCACCCATCATGATGAAAGCTGTTCCCAGCTCGCGTGTGTTGCCGCAGCTCTGGTAGATAGTATGATTACCTCTAAAGTCTAAACGTTCGCACCATGGATCCTGTCCAACACACCTCCTGCAGCGCTACGATGCCGAACCCGCGGTCCTTCAGTAGATCGGCGAGTATGCGGGTGCTCCCAATGAAGTTGAGAGATCGGCAGTTCCACGTACCGAGTTTCCAATCGCAAGTCCTTTTTGTTCGCTGGGGTCGTTGCCGTTGGTCTCGGTTCGTATTATTCTGTTGCTGATTTTCCGTTACAATGGTTTTTTACGGCTGGCTCGTAGGGCCTGACACCAACCCCCTACTTTCCGGAGGACCATAGTGCACAGTTGAGCTTAGAGTCCTTCCCTGGCACTCGGACGTAGATCAGCCGCCCCAAACATGGGGATCAGACGCTGTTGTGAGCCGCTCCTCCTGGAGAACAGACGCTCAGGTTTGCCGAAGCAACCCCCCCCCCTTCCCTGTCAGCCTACGACCAAAGTTCCCACCGGGGTTGGTTACCCGATCTTCCCTAAGGTTGCTCATAGTTTCCGGCCGGCACCGCGTGGAGGTAGGGATAGGAGTTGCTGGGCAGAGGCTAGTGGATCACAATGGGATCTGAATTGCGCAGCATACCCACCCGAATAAAAAATACAGTAGAAAAACCGAACGTTGTATTGTAACAGTACTATTTAAAACCATATTTTTACAATAGAAACCACTGTAAAAATAAAAATACAAAAACAATAAAATGTAATGTAGAACACCATACAGTAAATTATAAATAAGCTTTTTATAATATAGTATACGGGTTGTTAAGTATCGTAACAATATAAAAAAATATTTTTCTCCATATATATTTTTTTTGCAAAACCATACATTATATTGTAAATGAATTGTTATAAATACTGATACGTGGGTTTTGATAAACCGTACATTGTATGGTACACATATGGTTTCAAACAACAAAATGTACCGTAAATATATTGTTTTTAATTGTAGTTTCACCACTGGTTATACATTTAATTAAATGGTTTTGGAATGGTTCTCTTTTGTTATGTTGTATTGGTTTACATTACATAAACCATGTAATGTTATATTATCTTGTCATTTTTCTCCTGTTAATGGCATCTTAGGCTTACTAGCATTATGAGAATGCGCTTTGGGAATTCTCCAGAGCGTTTTGGATAACCTTTCATGTATTGGATCGCCCACGTCTAAGTCTGAGTCGAGGTCTGAGTAGTCTCTGATTGCATTAACAGTTGAAGCTTAGGCTCCCATGCCCCACCAGCCAGATAACCGGGTTTCGCAAACTAAGCATTATTTGTGGCAACACTTTGAGCGGCATGATGGAACTATGCCGAGCGCGCTGAGCATTATTAGACCACTAATGTAGTTGCATGAAGTGGGTGACGAGGTACATAAGTATCATTACAGCGTGCTTAACCATTATTGCAATATTGAGGCTCCAGTATGACTAAAGTTTGAAATACACGTACATATGTATTTAACAACTCATTAGAAAACTGTCAAGTTCGATTCAAGTATAAGTTAGGTTAAGAAGCGAACCCACAGACGAACCTATATTAGAATTTCTTTCAGTATTCAGTCCAGTCCATATGTTAAAGATGGCTCTATGTCAAAGATAAAGTTCGTCAATCGTATTCCTCTCATCGCACTCTACATACCTAGCCCGCCATATCTCTTGGATCTGCGATTCTTAAGACATCTGGTTTACTACTTATTTAAACATTTTATTGACTTTAAGTTGATGTTTCAACTTATTCACTTTTTTCTTTCCTTTCCTTTGCATCAACAAAACAAAGCACGGAAAAAATCTAAAACTGAATAAATAATTAAAAATGCACGGAAAAATAATGTTTCGGAAAAGTGAATGGTTCAAACGTAAGAAAAACAGTATAATATAGTGTTACATAAAAATCGAATGTAAATGTATAGTAGCTACAATGTGCGAAGCTTTTAGTGAACCATTTCATTACAATATACATTATTGTAGCTGGTACACTGTATGGTGCAGGAATGGTTTTCACCAAACACCCTATGGTTAGTTTTTATCCGGGCAGCCTTTACCGTGCCGAATTAATAGCTTATTTTAACTAAATCTCCATTTGTACCCTCGTTGTAGAGCAAGTTTTTGATAAATAGTGCTTTCATTTTTGCCTCTGGGTCAACAAGCTTTAATCCTCCTTTAAAGTAGTCTAAATAAAGTTTATTCCGTTCTACTCTGAAAATCAAACAAAATGAAAACGCTAATTGAATTCAACCCCTAACCACCCTATACTCTTCCCTAGTTTCCCATATATATAACCCATCCAGACAAAAATCAACACTCACAACAACCCATTTCACACGAACCTCTTCTCTACTTCCTCTCACTGATGTCTACTCTAGCTACTTCCGTTACTACGGGCTCGCCCCCCGCAGCACTTATCACCTCTGTCACTCAATTTTCTTTGCTTCGATTTGCTACGAGTAATACGATCGAGTGTTTCACTCAACGTACCTACCTTCGTCCCTGATTGCTCTTTTCGTTCACGATGAACCCTTTCGGATGGTGATTCATTCGAATCCGAAGTTCTTTCTTTTTCCGTTGACTTCTGATGCTTCCGTCCTCTTTTACCCGTAACCTTGATGAATCCGTTGTCCCCCATATCCACATCAACATTCGAGTCGACGCCGCCGCTGCACTCCTCCTCGTGTTCCGCTGCTGCGTCTACTGCGTGTTCCATTTGGTTACCAGTAGTTGTTTCGTCCTCACCAATACCGCTGTTCTCGCTATGCTGCGTTGCCGCTTCTCCATCGTGACTATCCTGACCCGATTGCGCTTTCGCTGTATTCGACCGTTTCGGTGGACCTTGACCGAGTCTAATCATGCCGTCCTTTTCGCTGTTACTAGATTTAGCTTGCTACTGCTTCAACCATCTCTCACCGCTCTTCAAAATCCCGCTGTATGACGCAATCTGTTCATCTCGCAGTCGGTCATTTACCGACATCTTCTCTGGACATTCCGCTTTTAAATGGTCTGTACTACCACAGAGATATTTTCGCTGCTGATCCCCATTTTCGATTTCATGAACTTGAAAATCTCATGATCAGTTGGTTCTGGCACACCCCGTTCGAAACGGATGCGAAGGGAATCCGCTTAAAAAATTTAATAATCAAGGTACAAGATATCTTGTTACAGACTAATAATAATAAATAAATGCCTCATTTTTACGTTCATTACGTCTCTTGGCACTTAGTGTTAAACTACATAATTCTATTCTGTTTTATTTTATATGATTCGCTTAAAATGTTGGTTCTTTAATAATTTGGTTGTCTAAACAGTAAATCATGGCTAAGATTTATCCCATAATCCGAACAAAATTCCGAGTCAAACTATGACGGGCCGAAGGCGTTTATTTGACAAGTGAAAAGCACATTGTTCAGGAGCATATGCTTATCGATACATCAGCTTAATAAGATGCAGGCAAATGTTTTGTTAAACTTTTTTGTTGAGGAATCAATGCTTGTCGAATAAATTTCTTGTTAAACTTTTGAAAAGTGTTTTAATTTATCATTGTTGATACCGATGAGGAAAGTCGAACATTGACTATTTTCTCAATTGGAAAATCATTTAAACAGTAATGTGTAGAGCATAATTTTAGTTCAGCTAACATTACTATTATTAAGCAACAAGCAAGCTTGCTGATGCTTGTTTGTGACTTGAAATTGTTAGTTGGGCGTGCACATATGGTGACACTAGCGTCAAAAGGTAAGGCAACTACAAATTTGTACTGCGATTCGAAATGTGACAGAGTCGCGTACATGCAAAAACGGCTACGCTCAAAAATGTGTTCGGCCTGCACATTTTTAGTAAACATCCATGCCGCACAATGACTGTGTTGGAAACACACATTTTTTAAAATTGCTCGTACGCTCACATGAGCATATATTTAATAATTTCGACATGGCAACCTCACTGGATTTATAAACCATCTTCAAATACCGAAAAATATTGATATATTGCAAAAATGTGAGCGTACGAGCAATTTTAAAAAATGTGTGTTTTCAACACAGTCCCTATGCGGCATGGGTGTTAACCAAAAATGAGAGTTTTTACTCTCTATTGGCCACATTCCCAGTTACTTCAAAACAACCGTTGCAATAGTTTTCACAAACGCACTCCATGAGCTTGAACGTCTGTTCTCTGTTGTGGTATAGTCTTACATCGAAGAAAACTACCAATCATAACGTTATTATATTTATTTTTATATTTTTTTAAAGACACTTTACCAAATAAATTGGAATTCGTGACCAAATCATAGCATGATCTGGGAGGACAGAATCAAAAAAATGTTACAATCGAAAATACCTAGCTTCCAATAGGTAAACACTATTCTATTCTTAGATACCCACCCACACGAAACAAAATCTCAAAAATCGGAGCAATAATTAGCTTTCTGGTCATGTTCACAATAGCAATTCCACAGATCCGGTTCCAAAACAGCCGCAACAGGGCGGAATGCAGTGTAGGATTTACCTTTGGTTTCCTGTTGCTATTATCTATCACATGGAACTAGTTTGCGTGTGGTTTCCAGTTCCATAACTATCGTAGGTATACTGGTGGATTGAGAGATAGAGAAGTCAATGCAAACACAAATTTAATTTCCTGTCCGTTCTTTAATTGAAAATCGACGAAACAGACATTGTGGGAAGGATTGTTATCATTTGAACCGTGAAGAGTTAAATCCAGGATCGATACCGATTTTAATCCGACTATCAACCACTCATATCACGGTGGTTGCACAGGCGGTGGGTGGTTTACTATGGGGAGCTTATTTAGATTCCCATTGCATCAAAACGAGCTAAAGCATCAAACTGTCATGCACCACCAATAAAACCTAGATACAATTGAAAAGAGCTTCTAATGGATGTTGGTATGTTCGCCATATTCGTAAGAGGTACCGAGTATTATCGAGAAGGATTGCAAAACCATTCATAATAGTTCATAATTTGTTTTTCTTCTTGGTATGGCGTCTCAACAGGGTTAAAATCTGCTACATAGCTCTGTGTTTTGAAAGCACTTGTTCAAGTGTTAAGAGACAGCTTGCTCTACTAAGATGATATCGTATACATACGAAATGGAAGTTACAGTACATGCAAGTTGATTTGATACATTCAATAAGTAGAGTTTATAAGTATCGAACACATAAATTTTAATTTTTTAACAATTTTAATATTTGCCTCATAAGTTTCACATCAAGCTTAACATGTGATTTACGAAAACAGTGGACTGAGGAAACGTTTTCTTGGCTCCCCTTCGATAATGCTTTACAATACTCGTGACATTCGTCCAAGCAAATAAATCCCTTTCTGGCAAACTGTTCGGCGTACACTTTTGTCAATTCAGCGTTGCCCGGGCCCATGTGGGAACGACGGTGAGAATATATTTTTCCCAAGGAAATTCGTGACCAGATTTCAAAATGGGAAATGATTCACCGACACATTTTGGAACAAAATCGTCGAGGACCGTGATTCCAAACCAGTTTGTACCCTTTCCCCATAAGCATCGAGCCAGACGAGTCGGGACTGGATACCGATAAAGCTGGAAGTTTATTCTGATGCTAGGACTTCCTTTTTGCAAATTTTGATGTGAGATGTGAACATTTGCTTCCGTCAAAAATCATCCCCTGTCGTATAACACAGCTGTACCGGTGTGGTGTGATAGATAAGCCATGCTTTAGTAAAACTGTCACGAAAAGGAAGCTGCGATTTGTATTTGTTAAAATTAGACTGCCTTTTGGCTCGCGGTTACATGCCATAGATTCGAATTATTGGATCAAAATTGAATGTCAACTGGAATATTTTATGGGATCACGTAATTACATTGTCATTGCTTGATATCGCTTTTGGTGTAATTTGTTTTTATAAATTCCGGTTTTGGCCTGAGCATGTTCCAGTCTTTATGTTTTCATAATTTTAATAATGTTTAATTGCTGTAAAGTTTACTTCATTTAGGAGTGGAACACTGTCTAATTCTATTACTAATCCTTCAAATTCATGATTATCGTTCAAGCGTTTCCAGCGTGAGAGCTCCGATTCATTCCCCGGCTAGCCTGGAAATTGGGCGGCAAATCATTTTTGGTTGTTTTTGTTGTTTTAGATGCTTGTCCTAGTCGTCCTTTAGGGAACGTTCAAAAATTACGTCCAACATTTGGGGGGGGGGGGGTCTAGAAAAGTGTGACAGTACGTGTATTGGGTATAGGGAAATTGCGTGACAGAGGGGGGAGGGGGGGGGGGTCTAGAAATCCCGAAAAACGATGGACGTAATTTTTGAATCTTCCCTTACCGAAACGCACCGAGAGATCATCCGAATATTGGTCGTATTCCCCGGAATAATCCGAAGAGAAAATCGATGAAGAGAAATCGATCATTGCAGATACGCCTGTATGATACTAAATGCGAGAATTGATATGCGCATTAGAACGTGCCGAGCATATATTTTGGCGATTTCGGTATATAGGTTTGTTTGCAAATTATTTCACTATGACACTTCTAGGGGACCTGTTCTTTTTTTCTCATACCATAACAAAATTTAGTGTTGAACGGTGTAAGCACTCGCAGAAGCAGGTGAGGATGCCGTCAGGTGAGGAGCTGACTGTCAGTGCCCGCAATACTAGGCGGATACTAACCCCGAAGGTCGGCAGCAATGCCAACAAGCCAGAGCCCAGCCAAGTATTACGGAAAGCTGGGAAGGGTGGGCCCGAAAAGGCTGGCTCGTCAAAGATGGAAGAGGACAGGGGGTTGCGACCGTTGTTAAGCCCTCAGCAATAACAGAGTAGGGCGAACCAAGGGGAGGACCCCCCTTGAACGACAGAAGACAAGAAGACGTTGAAGGGTAGGTGCCAAGCGCGAGAAAGGCGATGCGCTCGTCTTCAAGACCGAACAGTCTATAAGTACTCGGACGTGAAGGCCATGTGAAGCGACTCCAAGCTCGTGGACCTGGGAGCCGACGTGCGCAGTATTAGACGTAATCATACGGGTGGAATGATCCTAGAGCTCAAGCGCGAGGAAGCGCTCCACCGTGAGCGAAACCTTTTCGGTTTGAACGGCGGTAGCGGTGCTCTGGCGTGCGTGCGATGTGACCATGACTAGGCGAATCCACCCGGCTTACTGGTGGACTCAAGCGGGTTGCCTACGGGCTAGGCGGCGGATGCAGCGAGCACGATCTGAGGAAGCGGAATGAACGGCGGGTGCACGGAAAGAAATCCACTCCCCTGATCATGAATAAAAAATCATGTTTTATGATTAGTTTTACGGAGGCGAATGACTATTTGTTAAAACCTCTTTAATAAATAAATAATAATAATGTTTTATGATGTCCGTCAAATCAAAATATCATGGTTATGATGCATAATATCGTTAACGAGATGTCAAAAAATGTGAATAGAAACAAGCATTTTCATAAATTATACCTACTCATGGTTGCTACCTAGCGATAAACTTGTCTGCCATATGTAGGGTAGGTAATCATGAATTGAACCAAATTGCGGCTTTCTGAAGCAGCGGCACTTTTGATCGATTTTTTCATCCACATGGAAATAATTTACTACGGTAAGGTCTCACGTATATGAAAGCGACGGGTATTAGCTTTCCGTAAAGTGGCAAAAAGTTAACATTTGCACCAAATTTCATTGAGAAATTCAATTATTTGTCAATAGTGATTTTAATCTTAATTTGAACCATCGTAATCATAATTTGAACTAATTTTAATCTAGATTTGAACTAGTGGCGGCAGCAGCTCGAGCAATTCCCGCAACAGCCAATTTCATGCTAAACAACTAAAAATCACATGGATCTGCTAATTCTCATAACTCTTTTTCATTAGGCAGTGGAATTTCAGCTCAGAATGTTCGCAATCCTTCAGGAATTCGAAAACTAAATTTGGAATTTTCCATCGCCCAAGAGTAAACAAAGCAACCACTAGCGCAGTCTGCAGGCCAACACTGGAAGCTCACCCCCATTCACTAGTTCAAATCTAGATTTCAAATGGTTCAATTCAAGATAAGATTCTCCAAGTAAGAATTGCTTAAATTTGATAATTTTATGACATATAATGCGGAATATTATGCGGTTGGTCGATTCTACGATAAATAAGCTTTCATTTGACGTGTTCACTTATTGCGTGTGATACAATGCATGAGCTGTACGAGTGCACCGAAAATGTGCTTTATCTGGGGGGAAATGGGTGGAATCTCAATGATTTTTCAATTGCCTGTTTTCCATGACAAAAACGCATTTTTCAATGCTTTTAAAGTCCATGTTATCAGGTTATATTACGGAAAGCTGTTTACCATCTTTTTCGGGACAATATTTGCCTAAAAAATACGTCGATTTAATGAATTTCGAAATGGTTCAAATTAAGATTACAATTTGACTAGTTCAAAGTTTGATTTCTTACCCTAATTAATTCGCGCGGTCACATCTCTCTTTTTTGTCAGGTGAAGATCACTGTGATATTGTGATATACCCTTTTGCAGTGAGGTACGCAAGTTATCTCAGTAACATGTTTGTCACTGAGATACCTTAGCATCGTCTGAACTCAAGACCATCTATTATTTATTAATAGAGATTTCGTATCGCAATCGGATACGTGCTGGGCATGAATACTTGATACAATGTGAGATTCGAAATCACTGTATTAACTCAATATAACATTCCAGAATTGAACTTCATAAGCTAAACTTTTATAAAAGTGCTCCATTTTCTTTCAAGTAGATGATTTTTTAAAGCAAGTGCTTAAATCCTTATTAAGTTTTTTTTGAATGAGTGTAATCAGTTTTGTACCTTTTAATTCCGTCCTATTTCGCTTATCCTTGACGGATACGCGTATTTCGACTACCACTTGTAATCTTCCTCAGTGTTAGTTATACAATATCACCTAATATGTACAGAAAATAAGATCATCAATATGTTCATCAAGTATCAGGTATCAGAAGGCCGGCTCCAGAGGCACGTTATCCTCCATTTGGGACATTTGTGCCATCGCCATACTTAGGGGCCGTCCATATACCACGTGGACAGAAAATTCATGGTTTTTGACCCCCTCCCCCTCCCCGTGGACAAGCGTGGATTTTTCATTGACCCCTACCCCCCTCCCTCACTGTCCACGTGGACATCAGAAAAAAAGTTTTTTTTTACATTTCTAAAAAAAAAGAAAAAGTGATTTTGAAGTTTTTTTTATTTTTTTTTCGTAAATCATGTCTTAAATATAATTGAAAACTTTATAAAATACAAATATTCTATAGCTTTACATAGAATACAAAGAAGTAGCACAAAATAGGTACCTACAAGTTTTCAACATTGTTTTTAATTCAGCTTAATGTTTGTAAGAGTGTGGGTTCGATTCTTGCTCCAGTTGGTGAAAATTTTTCGTCAAACGGAAATTCTTCATTGGGTGTTTTTCGTGTAATGTCCATCGCCTAATGTTAGTGATTGTTCAATGTTTAGTCTGTACAGCCTCTGGTTGAAGACGGTGTTTTTTAGAATTTTTATTCAATCTATGATTGTCTGATTGTTTTGTTGAGATAAGGTAATTTTAAATCTTTGATTTTTGGATAAGATTATATTTCTTAGATTCTTACAAAAACCAAAATTTACAGCAACTAAATTGTATTGGTGAGGCTTGGACTTCAATATCCATTAGAAACATCTTAAATTTTAAAGGAACCTGCAAAAAAGTTTTTGAGATAAGCCTACAAATCCCTACATGTATTTTGAAACTTTGAAGTAGCTTAAAAAATTGATATAAAACTTAGAAAAATTCATACAGAACTTCAAGGAAAAGTTTCTGACTGAAACACCAACATTTGCATGGTCTACACTCCATTTTAAATCTCCAGTATATTTCTCGATCGAGAAAACTAAGTAATTAGAAATTCTGATAATTTAAAACAAATTAGTCTGTGAATCAGTACCATATTTTTTTTTGTATAATAAAATAAAATGTATGAAAGAACTGTTGAAGAGAATCTCATCAATAATGCGACATAATTTGTTTCGTTTGTTGATTCCTCTTTCCTAATTTAAATGTTAATGTTGTCCACGTGGACATTTGACGAACCCCCACCCCCCTCTCCGTGGACAAGCGTGGACTTTTCGCTAACCCCCTCCCCCTCCAAGCTGTCCACGTGGTATATGGACGGCCCCTTATTAGCCTATTTCATCATTTACCTGAAGGAGAATGGGACAAGGGGTGGAATGGGATTAGGAATGGGAAAGGTGATGAAATAGGAAGAGGTGCCCTAGAAGAGGGAATGAACGCACAAGCGCAACGCATACCACAACGGGTTTAATCAGTGCCCTGAAAAGGACACTGTAAAACGCATAAGCGTAAAGAGAGCCTAAAGCTCAATTGAGGTAGCTTGTGACGTCATGCAACTTTCAATAGGACATTATCGAAAGCATCCTCATATTCAAGAAATCACTCAAGCAAGAACTACGTTTTAGCGAGAACTTTCTTGAAAACGTATACAACTTTGTGTAAAAGAGTCACTGTGGACATCCCAAATTGGGAGGCATGTGAGTTCACATGAATAGGCATGTCAGCCAGATGAACATCACATATGTGATAATCGACAATGCGTTTCAAGCAGTTCAGAAAGAACGAGGTAACCAGGAACTAATTCCTTCTTTATACAACGCACGCACCCTTTCGGGATAAAAACTATATGACTTAAGGGCAAAGTCTTCGGTATACCAATCCGTGTGGTCAATTAATGATTTTTAATGAAACTCAACGTACATATGTACAGATGGAAATATTATTAGTAAAATTGCGAAAAAATCCACAGCTCAGGTGAGATTTGAACTCACGACCCTTATACGCTAGACAAGTGCTTTTCCAACTAAGCTACCGAGCCAATTAATGACACGGCATTTTGGTTGGTACAAGGTAATTCCAATCTCATCGATCATGCTTCATCTTTCCCTTAAATTTCACCGCAAATATATCCATCTCTTATGTACACATGCATGAAGAGCGATGCGATTTATTTACTGTTGAAACTGTTTGCCTAACTTTCAGGCGTCTCTTCATCACCGACTGTGGTGAGGAAGAACAATTGAAACCTGGTAGGCGACCAACGTGTCGTTCGCACTCTTTCATATACGACAGATTACTACAGAAGAGGTAGAAGCTCGAATATGACTTAAGGGCAAAGTCTTCGGTATACCAATCCGTGTGGTCAATTAATGATTTTTAATGAAACTCAACGTACATATGTACAGATGGAAATATTATTAGTAAAATTGCGAAAAAATCCACAGCTCAGGTGAGATTTGAACTCACGACCCTTATACGCTAGACAAGTGCTTTTCCAACTAAGCTACCGAGCCAATTAATGACACGGCATTTTGGTTGGTACAAGGTAATTCCAATCTCATCGATCATGCTTCATCTTTCCCTTAAATTTCACCGCAAATATATCCATCTCTTATGTACACATGCATGAAGAGCGATGCGATTTATTTACTGTTGAAACTGTTTGCCTAACTTTCAGGCGTCTCTTCATCACCGACTGTGGTGAGGAAGAACAATTGAAACCTGGTAGGCGACCAACGTGTCGTTCGCACTCTTTCATATACGACAGATTACTACAGAAGAGGTAGAAGCTCGAATATGACTTAAGGGCAAAGTCTTCGGTATACCAATCCGTGTGGTCAATTAATGATTTTTAATGAAACTCAACGTACATATGTACAGATGGAAATATTATTAGTAAAATTGCGAAAAAATCCACAGCTCAGGTGAGATTTGAACTCACGACCCTTATACGCTAGACAAGTGCTTTTCCAACTAAGCTACCGAGCCAATTAATGACACGGCATTTTGGTTGGTACAAGGTAATTCCAATCTCATCGATCATGCTTCATCTTTCCCTTAAATTTCACCGCAAATATATCCATCTCTTATGTACACATGCATGAAGAGCGATGCGATTTATTTACTGTTGAAACTGTTTGCCTAACTTTCAGGCGTCTCTTCATCACCGACTGTGGTGAGGAAGAACAATTGAAACCTGGTAGGCGACCAACGTGTCGTTCGCACTCTTTCATATACGACAGATTACTACAGAAGAGGTAGAAGCTCGAATATGACTTAAGGGCAAAGTCTTCGGTATACCAATCCGTGTGGTCAATTAATGATTTTTAATGAAACTCAACGTACATATGTACAGATGGAAATATTATTAGTAAAATTGCGAAAAAATCCACAGCTCAGGTGAGATTTGAACTCACGACCCTTATACGCTAGACAAGTGCTTTTCCAACTAAGCTACCGAGCCAATTAATGACACGGCATTTTGGTTGGTACAAGGTAATTCCAATCTCATCGATCATGCTTCATCTTTCCCTTAAATTTCACCGCAAATATATCCATCTCTTATGTACACTTAAAGCGCAAAAAAAAGAGCGAACGACACGTTGGTCGCCTACCAGGTTTCAATTGTTCTTCCTCACCACAGTCGGTGATGAAGAGACGCCTGAAAGTTAGGCAAACAGTTTCAACAGTAAATAAATCGCATCGCTCTTCATGCATGTGTACATAAGAGATGGATATATTTGCGGTGAAATTTAAGGGAAAGATGAAGCATGATCGATGAGATTGGAATTACCTTGTACCAACCAAAATGCCGTGTCATTAATTGGCTCGGTAGCTTAGTTGGAAAAGCACTTGTCTAGCGTATAAGGGTCGTGAGTTCAAATCTCACCTGAGCTGTGGATTTTTTCGCAATTTTACTAATAATATTTCCATCTGTACATATGTACGTTGAGTTTCATTAAAAATCATTAATTGACCACACGGATTGGTATACCGAAGACTTTGCCCTTAAGTCATATTCGAGCTTCTACCTCTTCTGTAGTAATCTGTCGTATATGAAAGAGTGCGAACGACACGTTGGTCGCCTACCAGGTTTCAATTGTTCTTCCTCACCACAGTCGGTGATGAAGAGACGCCTGAAAGTTAGGCAAACAGTTTCAACAGTAAATAAATCGCATCGCTCTTCATGCATGTGTACATAAGAGATGGATATATTTGCGGTGAAATTTAAGGGAAAGATGAAGCATGATCGATGAGATTGGAATTACCTTGTACCAACCAAAATGCCGTGTCATTAATTGGCTCGGTAGCTTAGTTGGAAAAGCACTTGTCTAGCGTATAAGGGTCGTGAGTTCAAATCTCACCTGAGCTGTGGATTTTTTCGCAATTTTACTAATAATATTTCCATCTGTACATATGTACGTTGAGTTTCATTAAAAATCATAAAAACTATATTCTTTGGAGAAAAATAGGACAAACCCCCATTTGCTCCTGGAGATTTGAAGTAAGCAAAGCTTTTTAGGGCCCACTAAGTCGATTATATAGCTATTATTCTCGGGCGAAAGCTAGAGATTCTTAACTATACAACAGAATGGCTTATCCGCAAATATTTTGAATTAACAGATCAGAGTTCCATTCAGGAATACCTCTTGTGAGTGATCCGCACAGACCGCAGAGGACAAGCTTCTTTCAAAGCAATAGTTATGGTATACCACAATGAAGGGCGTTGTAATAACAAAACCACAATTAAACTCTCTTGGAGTAGCAATGGAAGCGAGTTACCCATAAAATGTGGTCGCAACCAATTAGTACAGGTTCCCCATTTTTGAGCAGGGACACCTGAATACGCAAAGTTTGGTGCAATTCTATGTTAAGTTATCCATGAACTGTAAATACTACCTAAGTAATCCATCAAACTGAATCATCTCAAATTAATGTTTGAGCTTCTTCAGATGATGTAATCATCGTAGCAATACTGCCAAATATCAGCGATAAGATGCTGAATACAAGAGCTTGCTTGAAGGCATCTATAAGGAAAGGTTGAAACATACTGTTAAAATGATCAAAACTGTGTTTTAATGGAGGCATGTCTTATGATGTATTTTTCAAAAATAGGTGACACTTGATCCTTTTTTCAGCACATGGTTCATTTAAAGAGAAAATAACTCCAGAGGTTTCCTATTTATTTTCTAATAAAGTTTTTTTTTTGTGTTTTTGATGAATATAATGTATTCCAAAATGTAAGATTTCCTTAATTTTTTAAGCATATGCCGTATTTTGAATATGGGGACACTTGATCCCCCTCTTCATGGTTTGCACTAAAATAATAATTATCTGACACATTTTATCATTGAATATACTAGAATTCCAAGTAAATAGAAACTTCCGAATAAAATTTAATTTTTCTCATATATAATATGTGTGTGTAATCCTCGAGGGTTCAAGTCTCTCCATGTCACTGTTTTGTATACTTGGCTGCAAAAATTATAATATTTTTTATAACGCCCTTATTTGGATAAATACGTTTGATAGTATTTCATTTGAATTATGTGCTGTGAAATTTTGACACGGATTGATTCAATTTTCATAAAGTTAGAGATTTTTCAAAATCGTCTAAAAGATTTCTGAAGGACTGAAAACAAACCATCAGCCGTAAAAAAATAGTGGAGTGCAAAATCGAAATCACTGCTAGCCAAAACTTAGTCGTTTGTTCAGATGTAGGTAGTTTTGGAAAAAATATGCTAGAAGAAAACTGTTTTTGATACCGAAAAAAATGTGGGGGAAACAAGTCTCCGCAGGGATCAAGTCTTCGCAGTCTCCCCTACTTAGTGTATCATCAAGATTTCTAGATTTTCTAGAGATAACTTCGAATAATACACGTTTATGTGTTTCAAAAATTATATTAAAAATCAAACTGTAGCAAATCTTCACCTTTTATTTATTATTCCACGTTAACAATTGTAATTTGTGCTTGTGCGTATGCATCTATTCGCACTTCCTAGACTAGTATCCAGAAACAGTAAAACATATATTGACCCGGTGGTCTTCCTGTATCCACTGGCAAAGCATTTATCACTGTGATCAGTGATTCGGAAGTGCAACCGCACCGATGACACGATCTGAATGATTTGCGGTTTGAAATTTGGTTCACATTTCAGCTCGTGCTATAAATCAGTGTTTACAGTTCGATGATTTGCTAAACTCAATCTGGTATGTACGTACATGCTAGGTTCATAGTGTATTAGATTTCAGCGGCAGTTTGCCAATTTACTTGGAAATGCTTCAATAAATTAAATAGGGTTTTGTTCCATTTGGGCAGTTGTACCTATTTTGGGCACTTGCCGCTATAACTAATGTCGTTTATCTTTTTGATCCAGTTCCGACCTGGGTTGGAACCCCTGATAAAAAGTATCATAAAAATACAATAAATTTTATTGTTACAACACCATTTTTTCGAAAAATATTCACCATTAAACGTATTGTAATCTACACGGCAAACTCACCTTCACCCCTATTGTTCTATACCATTCGGCGAATGGTAAATGGCACTTTTACAATAAAAAATGGTGGTCGTTATGTATCTTAACCATAAAATTTTGAGAAAATTTTCATACACTTTTTCGCGAAAAACAATAGAATGTATTGTGTTCTTATGAAACATTTTTAGGGCAATTTTCAAAAGAAAACAATATATCTTAATGTTTTTTCATTGTTCTTACAATACAAATGCAATTAATTGAATGGCGTCAAATGAATCGTTGTTACAATAAAAATACAATAGTATTTGTTGTTATTTGTAAGCAGTTTTCGCTTTTGAAAATCCATAGAATTTATATTTCCCGCTAACATTTATATCCAGCATTTACGAGCACTAACGGCCGCCAGAATAATATGCACATTTTATGATAAGAATCAAACACTCTGATGTTTATCTGGTATGTATTGCTTGGCAGCTGTTGATAAGATCTATCATCAATCTTTTCAAAAAAATGCCAAATATCCAAGGGGAATGACATATCCTTTTCTAACCGGAATATCCGCATTTATCCGTTTCTAACCGTTGCTAACCGCGTCTAACCGCTGCTCACTTAGCAGCTTGCTTAGCAACGGTTAGTGATGGTTAGAAACGGATAAATGCGGATATTCCGGTTAGAAAAGGATATGTCATTCCCCTTGCAAATATCACAAGTCAGACCTCAGGTCGTATGATCCATACCATAAATCGTTCACAATTCATGTGGCCATTAGTATCTGTAAATGCTGGAGAAAAATGTTACCGAGAAATATGAATTCTTTGGTTTTTCAAAGGCGAAATCTGTTTACATAACAACAAATATTATTGCATGTTTATTTTAAGATCGGTTCAATTGACCTCATAAAACTTATTATATCGACAATGATTTTTCATAAGGGCCTAACTGACTTGATCGATTTCTCTTCGTCGACTCTCTCTTTCGCTAAAAACTTGATCTAAACAAACAAAATCACTATGCTTTTTGTTTCTATAGCAACATGTAGTCGTCTTCTTCGCATTTCAACCAAATCATCTTTGGAAAACTCAATACACTTTCTGTGATAACACAAAGAGATGATCGATAAAGAGAACTCGAAAATGTCAGTTAGGCCCAAATGAAAAATCAGTGTCGATATTTGTATTGTTATCAATGGTAGTTTACTATTTACTAGATTCCTTTAATTTATTGGAAAACATCTGAAAAATCATTGTTCATCTTTTTCTTGTCGTAACATCCTCACTTGGCTAAAACCTGCTTTTCAGCTACTTTTCTATAAGTACTTCCTCAGTTATTCATTGAGAGCTTCCTCTGCCAACACGGCTTGACGTCTGTCAGTCGTTGAAGTTTTAGCGAATAACATTCAATAACCGAAACATCTACTGTACTTAAATTTAAAACGAAAACTATAAAAAATATGTCAAGTGATTTTGTATTTGATTATACAAACATGATCCAAGCAACAATAATATTTATTGTTATTCATTTGTAACGAATTGTTTTTAAGTATAATTGAGAAATAAACTCTTTTTTAATAAAAAGGCCATGAGAACTTTGCAGGCACTTTTTCAACTATATAAAAACAACTTAAATTAATTTTTACTGATAGTAGCTTTAAATTATTATAGAACTATTGAAAAACAATCGAATCAATTAGTCACTAATAAAGCTAATGTTCACTTATTGTACGAACTATATGGGCTTGATTTCTATTGTAAATAGTAACAATATATCTACTATGTGTTTTATTGTGAACAATTAAACCAGTCATATGTTAATAATATTTACCATGCAATGAATGGTAATTTTTTATCCGGGTGGATGAGATCACAGTTTGAACCCCAACCCGACTTCGATTTCGCTTGTACTAAAGTTTGTTTGATGTTGTTTGTTTACAGATTTTCCGCCAATCCAGTTCCAACCCAGATTAAAAAAGAAAAACGGCATAAGTCATTTTCAAACGGATTTATTTAAATTTTTGTATAGAGTTAGGCACGTACAGTATCTTACTCTATACAAAAACTCAAATCAATCGGTTTGAAATTGACTTAGTTATAGCGACAAGTGCCCAAAATAGGTACACCTGCCCAAATTGAACCAATCGACCCTATCTTTTTCGTTCAAAACTTTTCGTTCTGAATGTATGTCAGCCACTGTGTTGTTAGTTGGTCATTGTAATTAACTTTACTGACGTAGTGATCTTCTGCTAACACATTTAATGAGTTTGAATTATTCTTCTACAAAATGTTTTAGCGTTTTATTGTTAATTGGGTTGTTTAGTGAATAAAACATTGCTATTTTCTATAGCCTAATCGAAAGAGCTCATTTGTCTAAGTGTAACGTGATTTTATTGGATTCTAATACCTTTGTTTTGATGGTTAAATTAACAAAACAATTTTCATTTTTGTGGATAGAATGACAGTTCAATCGCTAAAGTGACAGTTCAACCCGAACAAAAAAATTTCCCCATACAAATTTTAAATGCATTTTAAAAATAGTTCCCGAACTCCGAAAATAATGAAATTTTGGATTTCGACTAATTGTTGGGCGGTGAATCCGATTATGAAATAATCCGGATACCCCTAAAGAACCCAATTATAAGCGGTCACGTCAATTAAATAACTAAATTTATGTCTTTTAAAACTACCATTTATAAGCGAATGTTCAGCTGCAGGAAAGAAAAAAGCAACAATGCCAAATGGATAACAAAAACCTAATACCTACCCAATGCGACTAGACGAACTAATGCAAAACAGGCAAAACCAGAACATTTATTTCAATCAGCCCCAAGAAGGGTGGCATCGGCTTCTACAATCAACCGTTGGAATAAATTTTCCCCATCGATAATAGCGCAATAACGACTCCAAATTAATAACGATTGTTCGAATCATTTTATAATAACAATAACGATGATTTATTCACATTATCTACCAAAATTTATGTTGTTTTTCTTGCTTATTATTGACCGCGTGGTCAAATGCGCCTATTGTTTTGCGAGAACCAGACAGAATTTCCTATGCGTGTGCAGGCATAAATTTCGTTCCATTGCCTCGATTTAGTGCTAATTAGAGAAGCGATTCCTGCACTCTCCAAGCATTGCATACGTTTGACGAAAATCAATAAAACCCCACTACTACGGCGCAATCCGCTTTTCAGGCTGCGAAAGTTCGATTCAGCTGGGTCCAATTTGCCACCGCACATTATGCCAAAACTCGCGCTTTATGCAATTTAAATTACAAGGATAAATTTACTGAAAATTTTTGCATTAATTATTAAGAGAATGGTCGGGAATCCCATTTTCGGAAGCTAATTGAGCATCGGAGGGTGACCGCTGCTGCCAGGCTGATTGGCTCTGTGGTGCGTGTTTTTACTACCGGCTAGTTTCCAACCAGCCAACCTCTACTCTCCACTGTTCACGGAGCGCTGCTGTTGCTGCTGCTGCTCTGCGAAAACGGAACCACACCGGATGACCATAGAGAGACTGGCCATCATCGTTTTCCGAATGACCGAATTTTCGGTCGTCACTAGAAATAATTGTGAATAATATAATGGCAATTAAACAATAATGAGATTTACCTAATGAGTTATTAATTGGCTTACGATATTATGACAATTTTATCTATTTGACTCTGTCAGTCATACAAACTGTTTTCTTATAATCTTTCAAAACGCCACTTGTAGTTAATATCACAGCAGCAGAATACATTTGTACAATTCATAAATGAGATATCGTATCACTTGTAATCGCTTGTAACTCAATGATTTGCGATGTATAATAAAATAGGCTAGGGGACCATTTTGTCAGCCCACATAGCCATAGCATAGCATAGCATAGCATGAATACTTTTTGTCAGCCCACATAGCCATGTGCAAAAAATAAATCATACTTACCTTACCGGTCAGACTAAGGCCTGAGTGCCCTCTGCTGTACATAGGAGTCCATTCTACTCGGTCCATGGCTGTGTATCACTCCAGTTCCACAATCTGCGAAGGGTCCACAGATTGTACTCCACTTGATCGACCCACCTAGTTCGCTGCGCACCACGTCTTCTTGTACCGGTCGGATGACTCTCGAGAACCATTTTTGTCGTGTTGCTATCCGACATCCTGATGACGTGACCGGCCCGCCGTAGCCTCTCGATTTTCGCGGTGTGGACGATGGTTGGTTCTCTCAGCAGGCTGATGCTGTTCGTGGTTCCTTCGCCTTCTCCAATTCCAGTCTTCCATCTGCACTCCGCCGTAGATGGTACGCAACACCTTCCGTTCGAAAACTCCAAGGGCGCGTTGGTCCTCTGCACGTAGGGTCTACGTTTCGTGCCCATAGAGGACTACCGGGGTAATCCGCGTTTTGTAGATAGTTAACTTCGTGTGACGGCAAACTTTGTTCGATCGTAGAGTTATGCGGTGTCAAAATTAAGCAATGCGTCTCTGAATTTCTATGCTGGTGTCGTTGACGGCGGTCACCAGTGAGCTCACGTACACGAATTCTTCAACGGCCTCGATTTCATCATCGTCGATAGAAATTCGGGGTGGCGGCCGCGGTGATTCCTCCCTGGAGCCCTTTGCCATCATGTACTTTGTCTTCGACACATTAATGACTAGTCCGATTCACCTGGCTTCGTTCTTTAGTCGGATGTACGCTTCCACCATCATCTCAAATTTGCGAGCTATGATAACAATATCATCAGCGAAACCAAGCAGCTGATGCTGAACGGACTTCAAGAAAATCATTTCACTCCTGTTTATCCTCGCTCTAAAGCAATGCTGAACAATTGATTTGATTGATTTGTCTTTATTAAAGAGACTTTCAGCCCTTGGCTGGTTCGTCTCTATCTAGGAATGCTGAACAAAAGCAAGGAACGAAAGACCATCTCCTTGCCGTAACCCTCGGCGAAATTCGAGAGTGTCACTGATACTCGTACTACGCACATCACTCGATCCATCGTCGCCTTGATCAATCGTATAAGTTTATCCGGGAATCCGCATTCGTGCATAATCTGACATAACTGGTCTAGATCGATTGTATCATACGCCGATTTAAAATCGATGAACAAGTGATGTGTGGGCACGTTGTATTCGCGGCATTTCTGAAAACACCTGTCGGATGGCGAACATCTGGTCCGCGTTCACCCTTGAATCCAGCCTGATATTGCCCCACGAACTCTCTTGCAATCGGTGATGGACGGCAGCATAAGATTTGAGAGAGTATCTTGTAGGCAGCGCTCAGTAGTGTGATAGCGTGATAGTTCCCGCAATCCAACTTGTCGCCCATTTAGTAGATGGTAGGCACGATACCTTCAATCTATTCCTCTGGTAATACTCCCTCCTCCCAATTCTATGTAATGAACTAGTGTAGTGCTCTCACCAGTGCTTCTTCGCCATATTTCAGAAGTTCGCCTGGTAGGTGATCTACTTCAGTGGCTTTGTTGTTCTTCAACCGGCCTACCTCTTCCTCACTCTCTTGGAGGTTAGGAGCCGGAAGTTTTTCGTTCTACACATGCACTCCTAGATCTATTACCACGCCACCTTCGGTGCTTGCAACGTCGCCATTGAGTTGCTCATCGTAATGCTGCCGCCACCTCTCGATCACCACACACTTGCTCATGAGAAGATTCCTGTGATTGCCCGAATAAAAAATACAGTAGAAAAACCGAACGTTATATTGTAACAGTACTATTTAGAACCATATTTTTACAATAGACACCACTGTAAAAATAAAAATACAAAAACAATAAGATGTAATGTTGGATACCATACCGTGAATTGTAAATAAGATTTTTACAATATATTATACAGGTTGTTAAGTATCGTAACAATATAAAAAAATATTTTTCTCCATATATATTTTTTTGCAAAACCATACATTTTATTGTTAATGAATTGTTCAAAATACTGATACGTGGGTTTAAATATACCGTACATTATATGGTACATGAATGGTTTCAAACAATAAAATGTACCGTAAATAAATTGTTTTTAATTGTAATTTCACTACTGGTTATACATTTATTCAAATGGTTTTGGAATGGTTCTCTTTTGTTATGTTGAATTGTTTTACATTACATAAACCATATATTGTTATATTATCTTGCCATTTTCCTCCTGTTAATGGCATCTTAGGCTTATTAGATTTATTAGAATGCGCTTTGGGAATTCCCAGAGCGTTTTGGATAACCCTTCATATATAGGATATCCCACGTCTAAGTCTGAGTAGTCTCTGATTGCATTAACAGTTGAAGCTTAGGCTCCCATTCCCCACCAGCCAGATAACCGGGTTTCGCAAACTAAACATTATTTGTGGCAACACTTTGAGCGGCATGATGGAACTATGCCGAGCGCGCTAAGTGTTATTAGACCACTAATGTAGTTGCATGAAGTGGGTGACGAGGTACATAAGTATCATTACAGCGTGCTTAACCGTTATTGCAATATTGAGGCACCAGTTTGACTAAAGTTTGAAATACATAACAACTCATGAGATAACTGTCAAGTTCGATTCAAATATAAGTTAGGTTAAAAAGCGAACCCGCAGACAAACCTATATTAAAAGTCATTTCAGTGTTCAGTCCAGTCCATATGTTAAAGATGGCTCTACGTCAAAGATAAAGTTTGTCAACCGCATTTGATTCGATTGTGATCGAAGGCAAGTTCACATGAGAGAAGAGGAGAAAACTCCCCTAAATGCAAATACAGAAAGAATAGTGTTGAAGTGTTGAACTCATCTACTGATTTACGGTAATCTGACCTGCGTCTTTCCGGGTTGGCCTACATTGCATTCGTATTTCTCTCATCGCACTCTACACACCTAGCCCACCCTCGAGCCCGCCATATCTCTTGGACCCCTGCTTGGACCTGCAGTTCTTAGGACATCTGGTTTACCACTGATTTAAACATGTTATTGGCATTAACCCTTTGGAGCCGGAGGGGTCATATATGACCCCGGTGATGAAACCGATTTATCGGATCGTTAGAGAAGATGTGTATTGTTTTTATCCTGTTCACACATCTTGCAACACACATGGTGCGCATTTTCAGAATAACCTGTACATCGTCAAACACTTGAAGGTTAGGTTTCATGGTATAGTAAAAAAGGTAAACTGGCAACACTGTAACATTTTTTTAATCCTTTTTATACTCGATATTGTTCAAATCAGCACAAAACGTGATTATATGGCATCGAACAATGTTTTTTTTACGGATTTATAAACTGCTCCTGATTTTATATGAAACTTTATATGAAAAAAAAGAATATTTTTTCTTAAAAACGCTATATCTCAGGAACGACGCAAATTACTTTGGGGAGTTAAGCTTTTTCGATAGAAAAACGTCTGATAAACACGATGGAATCAAAATTTTTAAAATCAAAATATACGTATTTTAAGAAAAATCGATTTTTAGTTTTAAAATTGAAAAATATGATATCTGGCAGCACTGTACCAAAAAAATAATATTTTTTCTGGATTCCCGGAACGATTTCCTTTAAAAAAGCCGAAAGTCGAAAATGTGTAGGTGCAATCGTTTCAATGATAAAAATAAAAGAAAGAGAGGATAATTTTCATATCGGCCAAAACGAGGGGTGCTGCCACGGGCCGAGGAGTGATCCGATCGGCACCAAAATTTGGATTTTTTCTTTTTCCATCTAAACAAATGTTTCAGCCAAATTTGGTTCAAATCCGTGATGGTCGGTTGCAAGTTTTCACATTTTCTCGGTCACTTCATATGGAATGACCCATATCTGGTTA